>NC_067250.2:228919134-229222164 GCF_019359855.2 Lolium perenne
GACACTTGGTTAAAACATGTGCATTGCGATGATCCGGTAGTCCAAGCTAATTAGGACAAGGTGCGGGCACTATTAGTATACTATGCATGAGGCTTGCAACTTGTAAGATATAATTTACATGCTACATATGCTTTATTACTACCGTTGACAAAATTGTTTCATGTTTTCAAAATCAAAGCTCTAGCACAAATATAGCAATCGATGCTTTTCCTCTATGGAGGACCATTCTTTTACTTTCATTGTTGAGTCAGTTCACCTATTTCTCTCCACCTCAAGAAGCAAACACTTGTGAACTGTGCATTGATTCCTACATACTTGCATATTGCACTTATTATATTACTCTATGTTGACAATATCCATGAGATATACATGTTACAAGTTGAAAGCAACCGCTGAAACTTAATCTTCCTTTGTGTTGCTTCAATGCTTTTACTATGAATTATTGCTTTATGAGTTAACTCTTATGCAAGACTTATTGATGCTTGTCTTGAAGTACTATTCATGAAAAGTCTTTGCTATATGATTCACTTGTTTACTCATGTCATATACATTGTTTTGATCGCTGTATTCACTACATATGCTTTACAGATAGTATGATCAAGGTTATAATGGCATGTCACTCCAGAAATTATCTTTGTTATCGTTTTACCTGCTCGGGACGAGCGTAACTAAGCAGGGATGCTGATACGTCTCCGACGTATCGATAATTTCTTGTGTTCCATGCCACATTATTGATGATATCTACATGTTTTATGCACACTTTATGTCATATTCGTGCATTTTCTGGAACTAACCTATTAACAAGATGCCGAAGTGCCGATTCTTTGTTTTTCTGCTGTTTTTGGTTTCGTAAATCCTAGTAACGAAATATTCTCGGAATTGGACGAAATCAACGCCCCAGGGTCCTATTTTGCCACGAAGCTTCCGGAAGACCGAAGAGGAGACGAAGTGGGGCCACGAGGCGCCCAAACCCTAGGCGGCGCGCGGCCTGCCCCTTGGCCGCGCCGACTGTGGTGTGGGGCCCTCGTGTGGCCCCGACCTGCCCTTCCGCCTACTTAAAGCCTCCGTCGCGAAACCCCCGGTGCCGAGAGCCACGATACGGAAAACCTTGCGAGACGCCGCCGCCGCCAATCCCATCTCGGGGGATTCAGGAGATCGCCTCCGGCACCCTGCCGGAGAGGGGAATCATCTCCCGGAGGACTCTACGCCGCCATGGTCGCCTCCGGAGTGATGTGTGAGTAGTCTACCCCTGGACTATGGGTCCATAGCATTAGCTAGATGGTTGTCTTCTCCCCATTGTGCTTAATTGTCGGATCTTGTGAGCTGCCTAACATGATCATGATCATCTATCTGTAATTCTATATGTTGCGTTTGTTGGGATCCGATGAATAGAGAATACTTGTTATGTTGATTATCAAAGTTATGTCTATGTGTTGTTTATGATCTTGCATGCTCTCCGTTACTAGTAGATGCTCTGGCCAAGTAGATGCTTGTAACTCCAAGAGGGAGTATTTATGCTCGATAGTGGGTTCATGTCTCCGTGAATGCAGGGAAGTGACAATCTCTAAGATTATGGATGTCTTGTTGCCACTAGGGATAAAACATTGGTGCTATGTTCGAGGATGTAGTTACTGATTACATTACGCGCAATACTTAATGCAATTGTCTGTTGTTAGCAACTTAATACTGGAGGGGGTTCGGATGATAACCTGAAGGTGGACTTTTTAGGCATAGATGCATGCTGGATAGCGGTCTATGTACTTTGTCGTAATGCCCAATTAAATCTCACTATACTCATCATAATATGTATGTGCATGGGCATGCCCTCTTTATTTGTCAATTGCCCAACTGTAATTTATTCACCCAACATGCTGTTTATCTTATGGGAGAGACACCTCTAGTGAACTGTGGACCCCGGTCCAATTCTCTATACTGAAATACAATCTCATTGCAATCTTTGTTCTCTTGTTTTCGCAAACAATCATCATCCACACTATACATCTAATCCTTTGTTACAGCAAGCCGGTGAGATTGACAACCTCGCTGTTTCGTTGGGGCAAAGTACTTTGGTTGTGTTGTGCAGGTTCCACGTTGGCGCCGGAATCTCTGGTGTTGCACCGCACTACATCCCGCCGCCATCAACCTTCAACGTGCTTCTTGGCTCCTACTGGTTCGATAAACCTTGGTTTCATACCGAGGGAAAACTTGCCGCTGTACGCATCACACCTTCCTCTTGGGGTTCCCAACGGACGCGTGCTGTACGCGTATCAATCATCTCTGTTGTTTCCTCCGGTGTTTGCTCGGAAGCCTGCCGAAATTTGTCCTGGAGCATCATAGCTCGGGTACTGCCGAGGAAATCGTCGCCTTGGTTGATAGTTTCGACTGCGATCTTCCTCTGGCGACCTATGCCGTTTGTTGTGAACAGCATCTTCTCCATCTGCCCATCTGTTTGCTATTTCCATTAAAGCAGATACTGTCTTTGGATTGGTCCTCCCCAAATCCTCGACAAAATCTCCACGCCTGATCCCTGCGACAAACGCATCTATCGCTCTCTCGTCAGATATATTTTCTGCCGAGTTTTTGATGATGTTCCACCTTTGGATATATTTTCTCATTGGCTCGTCTGGCTTTTGTCGGCATGCTCTCAACTCCTCTAATGACGCCGGTTTCTTGCACGTGGACCGGAAGTTCTTAATGAACACGTCCTCGAAGCTTTCCCAGCTGTCGATAGATCCTGGAGGAAGTTTCTTTATCCAAGATCGTGCGGCTCCACTCAAATGCACATGGATACTTTGCATAGCTGTTGCTCTGGTTCCTCCTGTAAGCTTCACTGTCTCGAGATAATCCACTAGCCAATCCTCTGGATCTTGAAGGCCGTCGAATTTTTTGAAGTTATCAGGTAACTTGAATCCTGAAGGGACTCGAGTTTTTCGAACTCTCCTCGTGAAGCACGGCAAGCCACACATATCCTCGTCGTTTAACTCTGGGGATTGCCGATGTTCCCTTCTGCTCTGTCGCGCTCTGTCGACCCTTGCTTGTGCTGCCGTGTCCCTTGCTCCACTTGGTCCTTCGAGAGCTGCTGCTGCTGCTGCCGCAGGTCGTGGACTATTTTGCCTTGCCGTTCCTTCGGGAGGTGTTGATACAAACGCCGTCCCCATGGCTCCAACTCCTGCTATCGCCATGTTGTATAGTGTTTCCCTTGGATCTCCTGGAGGTGGTTTAGATGCGAGGATAAAATCTTGTGTCGCCATATACCCAGCCTTTGGTGTCTTAGGGATGATGTTCCCTCTCGTGTTTATTGACATAAAAGACATGTCGAGGTTTTGGACCAAGTGCTCTCTTTCTCCTTCGGGTACGTGTTGTAACCTTGATCTTGCTCTATTTCGAGCCTCCCTGTGGCTATCACCCGAAGTTCTAGATTGTCGACTCAGCTCTGCTCTTCGCCTGCTGGATGCAGAGGCTGCCTCCTTTCTTCTGTTTAACTCAGCTGTCTGTTTTTCCAATTCTCTTGCAGCTCGTGCGAGCCTATATTGATATGCTTGTAATTCTTCTGGTGTGGCTGTGGTAGCCATTGGTTCTGAGCCATCCATAGCTCTCGCGGCTCTATCCCATGCTGCTTGCGGGAGTCGAACTCTGTCTCGTGGCTGTGGCCCGATATATTTATTGCCTAGACCTCATCGCAAATCAGAGGGATCAACATATGGATTTCCCAAATCGTCGAAAGCCTCAGATGTTTCTTCTTGGTCATGGCTTGGCTCTCCGATGACATAAATCTGATGATACTTTGTATTCAGATCTATGTTGGGTTTGGTAACACCATCGTTAAGATTGGCGAGGACCTTGCCCACTGTAGTAGATTTGTCGATGAAGTTGTAGCTGTCGACACTGCTTGAGCCATCGCTTATATATGAGTCCGCAGATGACTCAAACGACATGTCGCTGAAGATCTTGGCAAGTTTTTCTCTCGCCCTGGTGCTGATGAAGCGTGACGACGAAGTTTCTTCCTCTCCTGATTCGGTTGACGATGTATAGCTTGAAAAATCGGAATCTACCGCCGACGATCCCGACGAAATCGGAATTTCGACACGATACGATCCCTCTTTCTCGACGCGAAAGTGAAACCTTCCAAACGTCATCTCCATAGGCTCCTCCAGATACGCATATGCATCCAAACGGGAGGGCGGGTGAGGAACAAAATCAACAGGACCAGTAGCGATCTGTTTACCTCGATCCATTGCGTTGCTAGCGGTTGATGAAGTCGATGATTTTGCGGTTGATGAAGTCGACGATCTTGAACGTGCCATCGAGACCAGATCCTTGACGCCTCTAGTCCCCACAGACGGCGCCAATTGACAAGGTATTAACTTGTCAATGCCTACGGGTTGTAGACCAGGGTTTAGTTGGAAGTAGAGGGCAAGTAGATCTCGAAGGTTTCAGCCGAAAAGTACTCGATGATTATGAAAACTAGGGTTTTAGAACAATGATTCGATGATTTCTGCGTCCCTCGACTCCCCCTTATATAGGAGGCGGAGCCGAGGGATTCGTGTTGTACAAGTTACAGAGTCCGGGAAGGTTTCTAACTCATCCCGCAAGATTACAAATAACACTTCCTATTACAACTCTAGCTTTCCTTAATAATATCTTGGGCTTCCGAATCTTCTTATTCTTCGGGTAGTGGGCCTTCAGTAAACCCCGGGTACTATCTTCGGCAGGCCCATTTGGGATGCCTATGTCACTAGGGCCCGAGTGGCATGATCTTAGATTTAAGCTCTATACTTATTGCTTAGATTGTATCTACAAGTTGTATGCACATGTCTATGTTCGGAACCAAAGGCCCCAAAGTGACAGAAATTGGGACAACTGGAGGGGAAGGCGTAGGTATGAGGATCACATGTTTTCACCAAGTGTTAATGCTTTGCTCCGGTGCTCTATTAAAAGGAGTACCTTAATAGCCAGTAGATTCCCTTGAGGCCCGGCTGCCACCGGCTGGTAGGACAAAAGATGTTGTGCAAGTTTCTCATTGCGAGCACGTATGACTATATATGGAAAACATGCCTACATGATTAATAATCTTGATGTTCTATCTTAATGCTATTTCAATCTTATCAATTGTCCAACTGTAATTTGTTCACCCAACACTTGTCACTTGTTATTGGAGAGTTACCACTAGTGTAGATCGCTGGGAACCCCGGTCCATATCTCATCATCATATACTCGTTCTATATGTCATTAGAAGTAGTATCAACTATTTTCTGGTGCCATTGCCTCGTATTCTTTATTCTAACTGTTATTCTGTTACTATTGCTCTCATATTACTGCTGCTTTCACATCACCCCTGTTACTAGTGCTTTTCAGGTGCAGCTGAATTGACAACTCAGTTGTTAAGGCTTATAAGTATTCTTTACCTCCCCTTGTGTCGAATCAATAAATTGGGTTTTACTTCCCTCGAAGACTGTTGCGATCCCCTATACTTGTGGGTTATCAAGACTATTTTCTGGCGGCGCTGCCGGGGAGGCATAGCTCTACTCATAAGTTCACCTGGGGAGTACACTCTACCTCTCTCTCTGTTTTTATTTTGTTTTATTTTGTTTTGCTTAGTTTAATTTTGTCTAGTTTATTTGTGTTTAGTTTATTTCTGTCTAGTATTATTTTTCTTAGTTTACTTTTGCTTAGTTTCTTTTTGTCTTGTTTTATTTTTCTCATATATCCAAAAATCCATAAAAATTTGAAAATCCGAAAAATTAAAAACTGTTGTTATGGAAGAGCGCATGACCATGTTGGAGCTTATAGAATTATATAATAATTATAGAAAATCAAGAGCAGGTAAAGTAATGAGTGCTGTGATAGAAAAATTGAATACAATTGCTAAAATTTTGCTTAAACGCCATGATATAAATTGTTGCTCTAAAGAGGATACTAAACATCTTAAATTTCAATGTGGCTTTAGTGAAGAAGTTTTAATTAAGAACTATAATTGGAATAACTATATTCATCTTGGGTTCGAAGAGGTAGAACAATTTGTTTTGTTTATGGGAGCTTCTGAGATCGAATCCTTCATAGCTAAAAATTATGAAACTTGTGTTGTTTGTAAGGACCTTAAAGATTATGTCTCTTCTATCCTTAATTTTTGCATAGAAAGTTACAGTGATAATCCTTATATCATTGATTATAAAGAGAGAGTCATTAATGCACAAGAATGCACTCACAATTTGCAGGAACCTGTGGAAGAAGAAATTGATGAACCTGAAAGCTCATTGGATGAAAAAGAGGAGGAAATTGATGAACCTGAAAGCTCATTGGATGAAAAAGAAGAGGAGAGTGATGAACAAAAGGAGGAAGAATGGATTAGCTACCCATGCCAACCTTCTAATGAGAGGAACTCTTTATCTCTTACACTATTTGATTGTCCTCCATGCTTACCAAAGGAGGTTGAATGTTATGTTCCTGTGGATTCTCTTGAAATATTGCCTATGAGTAAAACTTGTGAGAATAATTATGCTACTGTTATTTATGATAATCCATGCTATTTTGATAAATCTTATGATAATGCTTTGTTTGTGCCTGATGTCGAAATGCATGGTACTAAAGAATTTTGCTTAGCGAATGTTTATGATAAAGCTCTAGATGATGGTCCTATGTTACTTGATCATATTAATTGTACTACTAATGAAAATGGGATTGGAGAGTTCTTGACTTTATCTAGGAGTCCCATATCTCTTGAGATTGATCAATCATCATGTTATATTATTGATAAAATGTGTTTGAGAGTTTTAATCCCACTATTTTTGAGCTTGATAAAAACTATGTGTTTATGGATCATGAGAAACATGCTTCATGTGATAGTTATATTGTTGAGTTTGTTCATGAAGCTACTGAAAATTATTATGAGAGAGGAAAATATGGTTGTAGAAATTTACATGGTACTAAAACACCTCTCTATATGCTTAAAATCTTGAAGTTACTCTTGTTTTATCTTCCTATGCTTATCACTTTGTTCTTCATGAATTTATTTGTGTACAAGATTCCTACGCATAGGAAGTGGGTTAGACTTAAATGTGTTTTGAATTTGCTTTTTGATGCTCTCTTTTGCTTCAACTCTTATTTCTCGCGAGTGCATCATTAAAATTGCTGAGCCCATCTTAATGGCTATAAAGAAAGCACTTCTTGGGAGATAACCCATGTCTTTATTTTGCTACTGTTTTGTTGTGTCTTGGAAGTTGTTACTACTGTAGCAACCTATCCTTATCTTTATTTTATTGCAATGTTGTGCCAAGTGAAGTCTCTAATAGAAGGTTGATACTAGATTTGGATTTCTGCGTAGAAACAGATTTCTTGCTGTCACGAATTTGGGTATGATTCTCTGTAGGTAACTCATAAAAATCTGCCAATTTACGTGAGTGATCCTCAGATATGTACGCAACTTTCATTAGTTTTGAGTTTTCTGATTTGAGCAACGGAAGTACCTCTTAAAAATTTGTCTTTACTGGATGTTCTGTTTTGGCAGATTCTGTCTCTGTTTTTTGCATTGTCTCTTGTGGACTTTAAGCAAGGCTTTCTAGACGTGGAGAGTTGTAGCTAATGTTTTATTGAGTTCTTGCAATGTGTCACTACAGGACCAAGGTGGATTAAAGTTTTTTGAGTACTAACCCCTCTAATGAAGTTTATGAGAAGTTTGGTGTGAAGGAAGTTTTCAAGGGTCAAGAGAAGAGGATGATATATGATCAAGAAGAGTGAAAAGTCTAAGCTTGGGGATGCCCCCCGTGGTTCATCCCTGCATATTTCAAGAAGACTCAAGCGTCTAAGCTTGGGGATGCCCAAGGCATCCCCTTCTTCATCAACAATTTATCAGGTTTCTTCTATTGAAACTATATTTTTATTCGGTCACATCTTATGTGCTTTACTTGGAGCGTCTGTGTGCTTTTATTTTTGTTTTTGTTTGTGTTTGAATAAATTCGGATCCTAGCAATCCTTGTGTGGGAGAGATACATGCTCCGCTTTTTCATATGAACACTAGTGTTCTTAGCTTTACTTTTAATGTTCATGGCGAAGGTTGGAAACAGAAAATGCTACATGTGGTAGTGGTATAATGAAACACTTGCATAATCTTGTAGATCATTGAGCTTTGATAACTTGATTCTTTGCAAACGTTTTGAGGTATTTAGATGGTAAGGCTTGCTGGATAAATAAGTTAAAATTAGTAGTGGATTGTTGTCTTTAAGCTTGTGCCGTACTACAAACTCTATTTAAATAGTTGAAGGTGTAGTTGGACTTGATAGCTTTCCATGTCTGAGAGTTCATCGTAATAACTAAGTTGTGCTGAAGGTCGAGGGAGCTAGCGGGGTACTTGTGCCACCGTGAACGGCCCTCCTTGGAGTAAATTTTAATCATGCTCTTAATGTTGAACCTGCTAGTTGTTTGCAATAAGCTTGTGAGTTCTTTTTGACTAATGTTAAGCTACAGTTTTTGGCACTTCCACCATCCAAATTTGCTAGCCTCTTCGGTGTTGTGCATTGCCTTTTGCTCACATTGAGAATTGTGCATACTTCGCCAGTACATCCAAACACGTGGGAGGACTTTCTCTTGTTCTCCTACACATAAGCCCATACATCTCCTCAAAACAGCCACCATACCTACCTACCACAGCATTTCCATAGCTATTCCGAGATATATTGCCATGCAACTTCCATTTTACATTACATGTTGTCATTTATCATTTATGTATTGCTTTGCATGATTCTATACAGCTGATGTGTGGTTTACCCATGTTACGCTAGATCATTGCACATCCTGCTACACTGGCAGAGGCATACAATTTTATACATCATGTTTCATTCATTATGAGTTATTTGTACCAAAAAGTGTGTTGTCATATTAGGATGTTGCCCCTAAAAGTGAAAGAGCCATGGAGGCCATCAAAAAGAGAAAAAGAAAAGAAAGAAAAAAATATAGAAAAGAAAAGAAAAAGAAAAAAAAAGAGAATAAAGAAAAAGGGGGCAACATTACTATCTTTTATCCACACTTGTGCTCATGTTTTAGCACCTGCATTATTCATAGTCATCATTTGTGCTCATGTTTAGCACCTACACTCCATATGAGAGAGTTTTCATGTTTTACTAGTATAACTATGTGGGGAATTTACACTATAGAACTTGGGTTGTATATTCCAATGATGAGCCTCCTCAAAAGTGCTCTAGGTCTTCGTGAGCAACCAAGTTGGATGCACCCCCACTAGTTCCATTGGAGAGCTTTCATACACATATAGCTCTATGTGCATTCGTTGCATGGAAATCACTACTCCTTGCATAGCTTCGATCATAAGGCTTCCTCTTGTCTAATGGTCACTTATAGCTTTGCAAGCCTTTCTTCCATTTGGCCTTCCAAACCCCCATTAACGTTCTTCATGCCATAACATCCTGGTGCTAATACCACATGCTTGCGCTCACCGGTTGAGTAGACTTCGAAACAGTTGATTCATGACGTTCATGTTTATGTTTACTTGACTGAATCCTTCTTATGTTGTGAAAATTTACTTGATGCTTGGAATGAAGGATAGAACTTCTACGCTGAATACTTAACACATCTTTAATGAACTTTGTACGGTTTCATGTCTTTAAAGAAATAGTTCATGAAAACTTCTAGCTTGTTTAACTCTTGCATTATCATCTCTTATATCAATATAGACATTTGCTTTGAGTGATTTGATCTCAGTTCATATGCTTTACATCATTATTGGATCAAGATTATGTTGGTAGCATGTCACTTCAGAAATTATCTTTGTTATCGTTTACCTACTGGAGGACGAGTAGGAACTAAGCTTGGGGATGCTGATACGTCTCCAACGTATCGATAATTTCTTATGTTCCATGCTTGTTTTATGATAATATCTACATGTTTTATACATACTTTATGTCATTATTATGCATTTTCCGGAACTAACCTATTAACGAGATGCCGAAGTGCCAGTTCCTGTTTTCTGCTGTTTTTGGTTTCAAAAATCCTAGTAAGGAAATATTCTCGGAATTGGACGAAATCAACGCCCAGAATCTTAAAATTCCACGAAGCTTCCAGAACACCCGAGAGGGACCAGAGGAGGGCCACAGGGCCACCAGACAGTAGGGCGGCGCGGCCCAGGGGGGCGCACCCCCTATTGTGTGGCGCCCCCGTCAGCCTTCCGACTCCGCCTCTTCGCCTATAAGAAGCCCCCTGACCTAAATCTTCGATACGAATAAGCCACGGGACGAGAAACCTTCCAGAGCCGCCGCCATCGCAAAACTCTAATTCGGGGGACAGAAGTCTCTGTTCCGGCACCCTGCCGGGACGGGGAAGTGCCCCCGAAAGCCATCTCCATCGACGCCACCGCCTCCATCATGCTCCGTGAGTAGTTCCCCCATGGACTACGAGTTCTAGCAGTGGCTAGTTGGTACTCTCTATCCCATGTATTTCAATACAATGATCTCATGAGCTGCCTTACATGATTGAGATTCATCTGATGTAATCGGTGTTGTGTTTGTTGGGATCCGATGGATGATACATTATGATTAGTCTATCTATAAAGTTTGTGAAGTTATTGTTGCTGCAATCTTGTTATGTTTAATGCTTGTCACTAGGGCCCGAGTGGCATGATCTTAGATTTAAGCTCTATACTTATTGCTTAGATTGTATCTACAAGTTGTATGCACATGTCTATGTCCGAAACCAAAGGCCCCAAAGTGACAGAAATTGGGACAACTGGAGGGGAATGCGTAGGTATGAGGATCACATGTTTTTACCAAGTGTTAATGCTTTGCTCCGGTGCTCTATTAAAAGGAGTACCTTAATAGCCAGTAGATTCCCTTGAGGCCCGGCTGCCACCGGCTGGTAGGACAAAAGATGTTGTGAAAGTTTCTCATTGCGAGCACGTATGACTATATATGGAAAACATGCCTACATGATTAATAATCTTGATGTTCTATCTTAATGCTATTTCAATCTTATCAATTGCCCAACTGTAATTTGTTCACCCAACACTTGCCACTTGTTATTGGAGAGTTACCACTAGTGTAGATCGCTGGGAACCCCGGTCCATATCTCATCATCATATACTCGTTCTATATGTCATTGGAAGTAGTATCAACTATTTTCTGGTGCCATTGCCTACGTATTCTTATTCTTTATCTTTGTATTCTTGTTACTATTGCTCTCATATTACTGCTGCTTTCACATCACCCCTGTTACTAGTGCTTTTCTAGGTGCAGCTGAATTGACAACTCAGTTGTTAAGGCTTATAAGTATTCTTTACCTCCCCTTGTGTCGAATCAATAAATTGGGTTTTACTTCCCTCGAAGACTGTTGCGATCCCCTATACTTGTGGGTTATCAGGGACTGCTCCGGTAAACTCGGGGACTGCAGGATCTAAGCCGGAAGAAGCTATGCTGGTGGACAGTATGGAGATAGACGTACCAGTATTCCTAGTCCGGGAAGCACCAACTTGGGTTGAACCTATTAAGGAATTCCTGATCAACGGCACCCTGCCGGTTGACGAAAACGAGTCGAGGGGGATCCAAAGAAGGTCCAAGGCCTACACTATCATCAATGGTGAGGTATACAAAAGAAGTGTTACCGGTGTCCGCCAAAGATGCGTGGAACCGGAAGAGGGAAAAGAAATGTTGCTGGAAATTCACCAAGGAGAGTGTGGACACCATGCTTCATCAAGAGCACTGGTGGCAAAAGTGTTCTGGCATGGGTTTTACTGGCCCACGGCTCTGAAAAACGCTGAGGATTTGGTACGAAAATGCAATGGTACTTTAGTTAGAAAGGTTGATGGATTGGAGGTCCTCACTGCTCCTTTTACCACAGAGGAAATGGATAATGTGATTGCAAAAATGCCACCTGATAAAGCTTCTGGCCCTGATGGTTTTGATGGTCTTATTTCTGAAGAAATGTTGGGGAATTGTGAAGGAAAATTTCTACAAGCTAGATGAGGAGTTTTACCATGGCAGAGTAAATTTGGAGCCAATTAATACTTCTTATAAAACTCTGGTTCCAAAGTGTTAGAGCCCTGAGAAAATAAATGATTATAGGCCTATCTGCCTTACAAATTGGTGTCTCAAGTTCCTAACAAAAATGGCTGCTGATAGGCTGCAAGATAAAATTATGTTGTGCATCCATGAGAATCAGTATGGATTTATCATGAATAGGACAATCCATGATTGTGTTGCTTGGGCCTTTGAGTACATTTATCAATGTAAGGTTGCTGGTGCTCAATGTATTATTTTGAAATTGGACTTTGAAAAGGCTTTTGATACAATTGAATGTGAAGCTTTGGTACAAATTTTGAAGCATAAGGGTTTTAATGATGAATGGATCAGATAGGTCAGGTGTTTCCTTGGCTCTGGGTCTTCATCTGTTTTGCTTAATGGCATCGCTGGGAAACAGTTTAAATGCAGAAGAGGAGTTAGATAGGGAGATCCCCTCTCACCTCTACTCTATGTGTTAGGGGGAGATGTGTTGCAATCTGTGGTCAATGATCTACTGCATAAAGATCTGTTACACTTACCTATTATTACTGGGGATGAGGATTTTCCAATTCTTCAGTATGCAGATGATACCCTATTAATTATGCAAGCTGATGTCAATCAATTATTGGTACTGAAACAGGCCCTCAATGACTTCCCTAAATCTACTAGGCTGTTTGTGAATTTTCATAAGTCATGTATGCTGCCTATAAATATCACTAATGAGCAGGTGCAACATCCAGCACATGAATTTGGCTGTACTGTAGGCACAATGCCTTTCACTTACTTGGGTTTGCCTCTGGGAACAACTAGGCCAAAATTCAAGATTTGTTGCCTTTGGTGGATAGGATGGAGAGAAGATTGGTGTCTACTTCCTCCTTTTTGGCATATGGAGGGAGATTGCAGCTTATTAGATCATGTTTGAGCTCTATTCCTATCACATTTCTATGCTCTTTGGATATTCCTCAAGGAATTATTGCACAGATGAACAAAATTATCATGCAATGTTTATGGAGTAATAGAGATACTGAGCTAAAAGGGAAATCACTTGCGGCTTGGGAGATGATATGTAAACCAAAGGAGAAGGGTGGGCTGGGTATTATGGATTTCCAGAAACAAAATAAGGCACTACTTATTAAACACCTGCATAATTTCTTCAATAAGAAGGATATTCCTTGGGTAAACTTAGTCTGGAACTATTATCCTAATGGATTTGTGTGGCTCCTTTTGGTGGAGAGATGTCATGAAGTTGGTTGACAAATACAGAGCAATATGTAATGCTACACCTGGTAGTGGTGAGTCTATTTTGTTCTGGCATGATAAATGGTTAGGTATTATACCAGCGCAGGAATTTCCTAGATTACATTCCTTTGCTCTCAACACTCAATTATCTGTTAAGGAAGTGATACAATGTGTGAATAGAGCTGAACTTTTCTATAGACCCTTGTCACATCAGGCTTTTGAGGAATATAATAAGATGCAGACTCTCCTAAGCTCTATCACTCTGGACCCTCTAAAAAGTGATGTTTGGCAAACAATCTGGAAAGAAGGACTTTACACAACTAATCTTTATTATAAGCACTACTATATCAATGTGACTTCTTCCAAGATTTATACTTGGATTTGGAAATGCAGGGTGTTATTGAGAATCAAAGTTTTTGCTTGGCTACTGGTGAGTGACGGGCTTAATACCAGAGATATGTTGAGGAGAAGACATTGGAATGTCACCACTGATTATAACTGTGTGCTATGCCCCTCTCATGTTACTGAGGTGGATCCACCTCTTTTTTGAGTGCAATTTCAGCAGAAGGATATGGATTTATTTGCAGATTGATTGGGAACAAGCAGATAATATAGAAACCATGTTTATCAGGGCAAGGGCTGGTTTTGCTAAACCTTTCTTCACTGAAATTGTCATCCTAGCCTGTTGGAATATTTGAAAAATGAGTAATGAATATATTTTCCAGCATGTGAGGCTTCCTTTAGAGCCTGGGTCAATAAATTCAAGCATGAAGTTACACTGCATGCTCACAGGATCAAAGACAAACACTCTGAATCCTTCAAGGCTTGGATAGACACCCTGTTGTAACTTTTACTTTTAGTTTGTGCAGTTACTTTTATCTTTCTCTCTGTACATAAACTTTTGTAAAGTTGGGGTTTAATAAAATGCTGTGTGGTTTTTGCCCCACAGTTCTGGATCAAAAAAAATTGGAGATGATGTTGGGATCATGATTTCATATGCCAAATTATTTCTAAGGTTTGGGCTCTAGCTTGGTCTATTCTAAAGTTATTAATATGTGCTTTCCATCGAATGCTGATACCAGATCAAGGGGCTTACTTAACAATTGATTTGAAACTCCTAGACATATCATTTGATTCTTATAATTCATGCATTTTCTAAAATGGATATTTGGGTTATATGGTACTTAGCAAATTTGGCCACTAAGATAGAAGTGTAGGGCTTAATATTAGTTTTACACTAATAACTGGAATGGCATTAAGCTTAGGGTATATATGGCTTGACTTATACTTGTGATCCATGATACACAAGTTAAGGAACATCACTCTACGCGGATTGATCTAATGTTGAAGGGTCTAGGGTTTTTCTTAAGTTTCACTAATTGAAGCATAAGTGGACATGAGGTGTGGTAGGGTTCTACTTATGATCCCAACTGATTCTCAAATTAGGGTTGAGGTATAGACATAAGCTATGGGTCTACATTGACACCATATTTAATTGGCTAGGGTAGCTCTTTCTCACCTATGATATGATTCTTGGAACAAATCAATACTAGGGTTGTGTCAAGTGCTTGTATAAGCAAGGTTTCAAGTGTAATGCCCTTACTCCTCAACGCAAGATATAAGGATTGGTCTAGGTTAGACTACTAGTGATCTACCTATCATTTCATGTGATGGATGATATCTCCTTATCACATAGGTTTAACTTATCATCTAAATCTACAAGGCATGTTTATGCATTGGACATTGTTAGAGATATATTTGGTATACATGCGGTTAGGGATAGATTAGGTAGGGATAGATTTGTTTCTTGTCCTCTACTCCAAGTCGGTCTCTTGTACTCCTATATATACTCGCCCATGAGGCTCAATAATACATCCATCATATTCCGCAATCTCTCCTCCCTCTTTATCCTTCAACATTGTATCAGAGCAGCACGCTCCTTGACCTAGCCCCCGCCCGCGCTGCCCCCGGGGAGGTAAATCTCCATGGCCTACTCCGGGGGCCACGCAACCCGTATGAGGGTTCGTCCGCCGATCCGTTGATCCGCTGCCCTCGAGTCTTTTTTTCCAATCCGTAGATTGGTTTTCTTTTTGCGTCGCCGGTCGCTCGACCGGCGCTTTTCTTTTTTTTGATTTACCGATCATAGATCGGATTGAGTCGCCCATCGCCATCGTCCTCTTGCGCCTTTACTACGACAATGGCATCGACCTGCACCGGCCATCAACCGCACGGCACAGCTGCACGCGCCGCACACGGGGCACCCCTACGTGCGACGCCGCAGGCTGTCTCGCCCGTGCGGTCTCCATCGCTGGTCCATCTTCGCCGTCATCGCCCGGGACTACATCGACAACGCCACCATCGACTCCGATCTGCGCGTCGTCCACGCCATGGCACATGTAGCGCCACCGTCGGTCTGATCAACCGACCCCGCGCACATCTACGCCAAGCAAGTCCCCGAGCACGCGCCTACCACCGATCGAGCAAAGGGTTGCCGCTGCGTCGCCCCTTCGGGCCGCAGCGTCGCCGCCTTTGGTCCAAGCCGCTAGCCGCTGCCGCGCCGGCTGCACCGGCTGCCGCGCTGGCCGCCTCGATCGCTAGGCCGGCTGCACCGGCTGCCGCGCTGGCCGCCCCGGTCGCTCGGCCGGCTGCTCCGGCTGCCGCGCCGGCTGATCCTCCATGACCTCGTCCTCAGCCCCTGCCACACCCTCTGTTGCGGCTACAGCTACGCCGCCCCCTCGAGTCGTGCCGTTGCTGCACGCGGTCGCCTTCGCCGTTCCCCGCGCGTCGATGTCTGAGGCCACCACAGCGCCGCCCCTTCGGCGCGGGTCGCCTCCATCCGCGCATGGTCTTCGTCACGCCGCTGGGTCTTCCTCGCCTACTTCGTGTACCGCCGCCGCGCCACCACCCCAGGTCGCCGCTGGGCTCGCCAACCACTTCAGGTCGCGCTGGGCTCGCCGACCACCGCAATGCCCGTCTAGGCGTCCAACATGACCACCCCTGGTCACCGCTGGATTAGCCACCTTCTACGTCTCCAACCGTCTCGACTTCGTCGCCCGTGCCATCGCCTCGTCCCCGTCTACACCACCTGCTTCTCTACTCTGAGAACCGCGGGCAGCGTCGGCATCTCCGTCGATCTGCGACCGCGACGCTTCCGGAGGCCTCCTCTGCTAGTCCCTCTGACACGGCGATAGCTTCATGATGGTCCCTGCCCCTCGCATGCCCGGTACTGGCAACACCGGAAGTGCCTTCGTCCCCGACACGTTCCCGAGTCTGGCAAACTCGCGCCGGACGTCTCGTCTTCATTGGCTTCGACAACGTCTTCTTCGACATCGCCTCTACGACTGCCTCGACCGCATCACCGACTTCTTCTATGTGTACTCGGTTCTGGCGAAACCGAAGTATGCCTTCGTCCCCGATGTGCGCCTGGTTCTGGCAAAACTAGGGCCGCACCTCGTCCTCGACGGCTCGGACTACATCGACTTCGGCATCGACAACCTCCACGACTGCCTCGACGCGTCTCCGTCACTCTCCTCGCGCACTACGCGCTTGCGGCTACATCGACACCGGCACCTGCCCACGACATCGACCACGGCAATCCCTCGCGCGGCTCCCTCGACCAAGGTTGCAGCACCCACGCTCTCGGCTACCTCGACATCGGCATACAGGACTACCACCTTGCCCGCGCCTCACCAGCTTCATCTACACTCCAAGCATCCGCGACGCAACTCCGTCCACAACGCTCCCGCTGTGACTGCGGGGGAGTGTCAGCCTTCTGGGGTCCACTTCGGTTTATCTCCAGTCTGACCGTCCGCGACGCTACTGTTGTTCACGTCACTACCGCTACGACTGCGGGGGAGTGTTAGAGATATATTTGGTATACGTATGGTTAGGGATAGATTAGGTAGGGATAGATTTGTTTCTTGTCCTCTACTCCAAGTCGGTCCCTTGTACTCCTATATATACTCGCTCATGAGGCTCAATAATACATCCATCATATTCCGCAATCTCTCCTCCCTCTTTATCCTTCAACAGACATGACCAACTTATTCCTCACTAATATCTCTTTATTATTCTTCTCATATCACTCATCTAGATTATTAGGGTTTATAATCATTACCAAGGTTTGATGATCATAACATAGGCCTCCTCATGAATTACTAGTGAAAATAGGTTCTCACTTCACATTAAGTGTTGGCTCTCACCATTCCTAGGGAGTTTACTGTTCTCTCAAGATTGCCGTGAGGTCAATCCTTTTTGGGATGGCGTCACTTAATTTAGCTGATTTTGCTTTTTTTTACATTGTTAAATAATTAATAATGTATAGGATGACAGACCGGTGAACCTCCTTCTTAGAAAAAAAGTGAAATGATTTCTTATAGGTGAAAAAAAAGTGAGATGATTGCTCTCACATTTGTGCATGGATGCTCTGTGATTAGCGTCGCAAGCCCCTACCAACTTTGCCCGGCAATAATCCTACACATACGGACAATTTGGCTTACAAAAATTTCTACGAACTGACGTGCAATCAATTGGTTGGCTGAGCTTTGATTCACCCCTTGAATCACGGGGCACGTTCTGCTATCGTGCGTTGCTAGCTGATGTCCGTAAGAACATTCTGTATCAATTTTTTGCCCGGCACGCACGGAAGGAAGGAAACCTCGGTCCGGCCCAACTCAGTCGAAAAGCGGCCCATCCAGATCTCCTAAGCTCGTCACCGTCCGATCAAGCTCAAACCATCTAAACCCTAGCGCCGCCACCTACATAACTTCCGTCCCTTCAATCTCCCACCATTTCCCACACCACCCAAACCCTACCCTACCCAACCCACCGGCGGCGGCGAAGATGGTGAAGTTCCTCAAGCCCGGCAAGGCGGTGATCCTCCTCCAGGGCCGGTTCGCCGGCAAGAAGGCCGTGATCGTGCGCGTCTTCGAGGAGGGCACGCGCGACCGCCCCTACGGCCACTGCCTCGTCGCCGGCCTCGCCAAGTACCCCAAGAAGGTGATCCGCAAGGACTCGGCCAAGAAGACGGCCAAGAAGTCGCGCGTCAAGTGCTTCCTCAAGCTCGTCAACTTCACCCACCTCATGCCCACCCGCTACACCCTCGACGTCGACCTCAAGGACGTCGCCTCCGGCGGGCCCGACGCCCTCGCCACCAAGGACAAGAAGGTCGAGTCCGCCAAGGCAGCCAAGGCGCGTCTCGAGGAGAGGTTCAAGACCGGGAAGAACAGGTGGTTCTTCACCAAGCTTCGCTTCTAGGAGCAAAGCAAAGCGCCTTTTACAATACTTCTAGTAGTTGCTTCTTCTTTCTTCTATCAATCCCCTACACTAAGCAATCTATGTTTTGGTATTGTCCATGAAGATTGGTTAGTTTGGATCTCGCAGAGAAATTTTATCAAGACATGGTAATGTTTTGTGTGTTAAATCATGCTAAGGATACATCTGGTTGCAATTTTGTTGACAAGTACAACCTGAGCTGTTTATTTATATTGCTAGCCTTGTCTGTTGTCGACTTGTGATGCATCCACTCCCTCTTTTACTGTGTTGTTTCCTATTTATGGCCGTGGTTTCATATGTGTAATATTTGTGTAGGATTCTATTAACCGTTGGTGTTAAGTAACTACCCATCGTACTGAATTAGTCTCCAGATTATTCCTTTCACTGCCTTCTAAGCTGCACTTAGCCACCAAGCATGTTGGGTTGCACTAACTACTTATATGTATACATGCCAGTACAATAACAGCCCTCTGTCGTTGTTTTGCTATATACACATCTTCAAGGCATACAAGTAAGCCTTTTTTTTTTTGGCTTACCAGGATGGTGCATCAATTGTTTCTCTCAGTGGTATCATAGTAGGAACTGAGCTATATCTTTTATACCATGTTTACCCTTGAGAGAAACAACTGATACATTATATGGTAATCCACTGATAGTGCACCACACATGGCACAATAGTCGGATCAAACAGTATCTGCTGCTGGACTAGGATTTTTGAAGGGCTTGAGCACAACTTCATGCTTGAGATCCTCCTGGCATTTGCTTGTTTTCTGCTGGGCTCCCTTGTTAGTGTTCAGCAGTTCTTTGTTTTTTTGCTAAATTGACTATCCAAAACAGAGAGAGGATGCATGTTAGCTTGTGGTGCCATCTTAATTATGTTGTTGGCTTCTAGCTTACTGCAGCTTAAAATTTCGTGTTTTAAGTTAATATATAAGGCATTAGTTGCTGCTCCCAATTCCTAAAGTAATGTTGAAGTTACAAACGTAAACCTTAACCCTAATCTGTTTTATCATTGTGGCCTTGATGCTAGATTGGTTATCAATTAAAGATAAGAGGTGCATTTTTTGTTGTAAAATAGGACTTGAATCTAACCACATTAGAGCATTATTTGGTGGCATGCATGTGGTGTAAAGCATTTGTCTCACTAGGCTTGGAACCATTTTATGCCCTTGAAATTAACAAGTATAGCAGTTTTCTTCACTGTGTACTGTTCATATCTTAGTTAATCTATTTGGCAGACCATCTTTGCTTCACTCATCATACCTTGTTATTGTCTCCTCATCTATGATGATAGGATATATGCTGCAAGAATAAGATTAGTCAAGTGTTGTCCTTGTTTTGGTCTCTTGTGTGCATGTGTGTTGTGTGCGTAGACTAATTGACCTACAATGAAGATGTATGTGTTGTTTCAGTCAAGTTTAACATGGTATTAGAGCTTTAGCGCTTGCTAAAGCTCCGATACCAAGTTAGATTTGAAAGAAATAACAGATACATCACATCATAGGCCAATTTGTGTATGCATATAGTACACAAAACAAAAGAGTCCAAACAAGCACTTCATGTGACTAATTTTATTGAAGCAGTAACATAAGTTGTAGTTAAAGAACATTGCTGATGATCAGCCTTTGATTGATTAGGCTTATTAAATTAAGAAGCTAACAATGTTCTGTTCTTGTCACTGCAATGCTGTGAGCCTAAGAGCAGAATTTGCATTGGGTACATACTTTTTTTTGTGCTGCCTTTGTATAACTCAACCCTAATTGAATTAATTCATGGATCGTGTACTGGTTATATTTGCCTTTCATATCTGCTGTATTAATATGGCGGTTCAAGTATTATATTGTAATAATACTCTAATCTGTGTGCAATACTTTGGGCAAGTTGTTGATATTGTTTCTGATGGTTCACCTATGTTCGATCAGTACTGCTGCTTGCACAGAAAACTATTGCGGCATGTTATGTTTATTAGAAGTCAGTTGCTGTGTAGAGTGTCATACTCTTGAGAATGTTTTGAAGCTGGCTATTGTTGTGGGCTGCTATGTTAGTGATGTTGTACTTGGATTTGTGAAAATTCTATGACAGGTTGGAAACTACTGATGCAGAACATGAATTGGATTGTTTTGTGGAGTGAGGGCTGTCTGTAGTTCTCTACTCTATAGCCTGTTCATGCTTTCCTCTTCCTGAATTTTTTGCAAACTTGGCCAGCTATTTAACTCACTTAGCCAAACATGAGTAGCTGTTCTCATTTCTCAAAGCTCATAATCAAACAAACTCGTCTGGTGTTCCATATTTCCTCTGGCGTGGATTGCAAAATCTACCAGCAATATCGATCAACCGATGGGGTAAGATTTAGTGTGTTTTGTTGGTATTCTAGAGCCAGATTTGCTGCCTGGAAGCTGAACCAATGGAAAGCTGCACCAAAGGGTTGACACTTACTAGTACTAGGCTGCCAAGCCACTCCAGTTCGTTTCATTCTAGGACAGCACTACCCGGCGGCGCCGCACAAATGCATTTCCGTGCGGCGGATTCTCCCAACCCCACCACGTGAAATGGCAGCCAAAAGTCAATTTCTGTTTAAGCGCGTCGTGTGCGGCTTGAGCTGGGAGAGTGAGCGCGCATGCATGGCAGCTAGCACATGCACCACTTGTCCCGCTGGTCCAACCGATAAGTCATGCTTTCATGTGTTTGCTGTGGCTAGAGTGTCACTTTGTGCACCACCTTTTTTGCTTGTAATTAGTTTTGCATGGGCGAGCAGTTTTCACAAAATCTTTTGTACCACAAAAATCTAGCTTTTAGTTTGAGACAGCTACCATTTAAATGATAACAGTTTCCAGGTTATTTTGGTAGAGGCTAGCAGATTTTTGAAACAAATGCCACTTTCTCTATAGTTATCAAATTAGTAGCTATCAGATTATTTTGCAATAACTACTAGCTTAATTAGCAATAATACCACGTTATTTTACAACTATATAGTGTTGCCTTCTGACTAGATTACAAAATTCTAGTAGCTACCAGATTATTTTGCAGCAACTACCCGGCTAATTAGCGATAATTATCAGTTTATTTAACAACTACACGATTTTGCCTGTGACTACATGCCTAAATCCCAGTAGCTACCAGATTATATTCAGTAACTATCTGGTTATTTAGCGAGAACTACCAGTTTATTTAACAACTATACGGTTTTACCTGTCACTAGATGCAAAAATTCCAGTAGCTACCACCAGATTATTTTGCAGCAACAATCAGGTTAATTAGCAATAACATCCAGTTTATTTAACAACTACACGGTGTTGCCAAATTCAAAATTTCTAGCTGCCAGATTTGCAATTCATAGTTGCAAAGCAGATTTTGTGCTAAAAATTGTGATGAATCTTCGTCCTCCAAAAAGATGGGAGACACATGCAATTCAGGGGATACTCGAGATAGTTCACATGAAAAATATCCAGTAAAATCTGCACTAATAAAACACCAGGTCGAGATGGACGGAGAGAGGAGAATTCAGGCAAAAATCATGCTGGCCGTCGGACCCATGAACTGGTGAAGGATGCAGAAGTAGGTGTTGACGAAGGTGCATACGTGCTGGTTAATTTCCCAGCGCAGGGGCGGCCGGTGCGCAGGCAGGCGAGCAGCGCCTGCAGCATCCGCATCAGCACGGACTCCTCAGCGTTGGCTTCCGTCTCGTCCTCGAATCAGCAGCTGGTGACGGCGTCGACGACCTCCCATAGCGCGTAGCCCGGCCGGTATCGAGGGAGTGCCCCGTGAGAAGGGCCGCAGCGTGGCATCTGGGAGTAAGGGCGAAGCGACAGCGGCCGAGGAGAAGATGTGGCGGCGCAGTGTCACGAGGCAGGAGATGAGCGGGTGCTCGGCGGCAGCGGCTGAGGCTGCAGCGCATGATGGCGAGCACGACGCTGGCCTCGGTGGAGATGGCGCAGGCGAGGGCAGTGGGGTCGCGGCCATTGGCGACGTGGGGAGGATGCGGCTCCTCGGCGATGGGGTCGAAGCCGCCGGCGTCGAGCAGCCTGAGGCGGGCAATTTTGTGGGGGATAGATAGATGGCGGCTGCCCAGGCTAGCTAGGAGCGGAAGCCTCCACGTCACGCACATGCGGCGGCGGCGCTGCGCTCGTCGCCGGTGGATTGGCAGAGCACTAGTGGTGATTTGAGACACAGCCAGAGGAGGAAACGAGTGGACAGGAGAGACCGCGAGGGGATAAGGCTGGTCACGTCGTCCTCTGTGCGGCCACCTTAGATAAAAACGCGCAAATCTTAACGCAACCGCCGCACGGTTAGACACGCGTGCGGCGCTTTCGTGTAGATTTTCCCTTCATTCTATTCTCCTCCATCCTCTCGTACGTCTTCTTTTTCCACCAACCTGGCTGTCTGCTCCATGTCCTCAGCCTTCTGAATGTACCATTTAGTGTCAAATCTGTCGTGAAGTGTATAAAGTAGATTGCCTAGCCCTTTCCATCAGTTCGGACTTTTGGTTCAAGTGGCTAGTGCATGATGCTTAACATGGTATTAGAGCCTCAGGTCTCGAGTTCAAATCCTAGCTTTCACATGGTTTTCGCAATTAAGTCTAAAAATTATTGTTCCCCCTCTTTTAGCCACCGCTGATGCTCTGTTTCGGTGTGTTCTTCTTCTTTCACGTGTTGACTTTCTCTTCTCCCGTCACACGCGAGTGGGGGTGTTGTGAAGTGTATAAAGTAGATTGCCTAGCCCTTTCCATCAGTTCGGACTTTTGGTTCAAGTGGCTAGTGCATGAAGCTTAACAAAATCGGCATACAATTTAAGATGCAGCCAAATCTTGATGGAACAGGTAGGGAGGGACCATCTAGGAATTTCCATGAGCACAAGGGCTGGCTTGCCCTTTGGGGCGGCAGAGGTCCATGGTATAGCGAAGATACATGTGTAGACTGATCCAGAATGGACTAACAGTAGGTAATGAGCTTCAGCAAAGGGACATCAAAGGAGTTAGATGTATTGCTTGTAATCGCGAGGAGTTCCTTCTGCACAGGTTCTGGAAATGTCCACACTCGGTAGCAATTTGGGAGTCTGCTAGTCAATTTACTGGAATGCCCTTTCAAGGACCAGATGCCACGGTTCATGCACAATGTGATCTGTATGGTTGGTTATTGGACTGGCTAGTGAAACTAGATGACAAGGAGCTTAGTATCACTGTGATGATTATGTATCAGGCCTGGCTCGCTAGAAACGAGGCACGCAATGAGATTCAAATTGCTGCTCCGTCGGTGATTGTGTGTCGTTCTCTGTCTTTGCTCGAGGGCATTGGAGGTAGTGGTGTGATTCTCAGGGCTCACCATGGCAGGTTCTTCGGGGGATCTAGCCGCTTTTTCTCTTCAATACCCCACCCAGAGCAAATTGAGCTCCTGGCTTGTAAAGAAGCATTGATACCAGCAAGGGAAAAGGAAATACAAAGGGTGTGTTTGAGTCGGATTGCCTGTGACAGATCTTCGGAGTAGCGATACTGATCGGTCTCTTCATGGATCATTGGTGGAGGAGACCAAAGCATTGCTGCACGGCTTCGTCGATCACTCAATCAGGCATGTGCGCCGCAGTGGAAGTGGTGTAGCGCATTGTTTAGCGAAATTTAGTTGCAAGAATAAAGTTTGTAAGGTGTGGGAACTTTGACCCTCCAGAATTTGTTGTAGACCTTTTGGCATCTGAGCGTGCCTCTATTTAATATATTGCAGCTTTGATCTCAAAAGAAAAAAAGCCTTCTGAATGTACCATAGGGTTGAACGGCCAATGAGGATTGTGTATTTGACTATTTGTTTCTCAAGAGCCCTCTGAATCTACCATAGGGTTAAACGGCCAATGAGGATTGTGTATTTGTTTCTCAAGCGTTTAGGGCGCTCTTGCAAATTGCGAAACCCATTGCATCGTTTCGAATTTACAGCAGCTAAACGGTCAATACTTAACAAGCTGTCACTGCTGTCAAAGCTCCGAACCGAACAGATTTGCATATAACACATGATAGTGCTGCATCCTCAGGAACTAGTGGAATAAATATGTCAAGAGTGCCCCGTTAAAAGGTTAATTTTTTGTTAGAGTGAATTTGGAATTTCCTGCAGAATTGAAGGCATATTATAGTGCCTAATAGTAATTGGCAAGCCTCAAAAAAAGACTTCTTTGAGAATGGCGTGGAAACATTCGTTCTCTGTTTTGTTGTCTCAGGCCACAAGAAAAATGAGAACAGTAAACAACACTCTCGGTAGCTAACTAAACACTAAACAATAAACAAGACTTCTTTGAGTACTGTCTTGCTTGACAAATGAAAATGCAGTATTAATGTTATTCCACTGAATAAGTTTCACACAGAAAACAGTCATTCAGTTTTTGCATGCAAGTAAATTAAAAAGATCAGTATAAATCAAAGAGCTTTGTAGCACGTATCAACATTGACAAAAATGAATGTTGAAGGAAAAAAATCAAGATCAATGTAGCAAACAGCTTCACATCTTCCTAAGATTTTTCATCTCTAGGGATTAGTTAACCTCTGCTTCAGCACGTGAGCAAAATCCTTCCTCGGAACCTCCTCTTCCTGGCGAGCACTAATATTCTTCAGCTTCACCTTCCCGTCCCTTATCTCGGACTGACCAACTATCACCATCCATGGAATTCCTGACTGTGTCGCGTATCTTATGTGGTCTTGCACCCTGGTGCTGAGCTTGATCTCCGCTTTTATCTCAGCCCTCCACAGCTCGCTTGCGAGCTCGGCTGCCAATGTAAGGTCCTTCCCTAGAATCGACAGCAAAACCTCCGTCTCGGTGGTCCGGGTCTCCTGTGATATTAGAATTTTAATCCGCTATTCCAACTTGATAACGACTCGATGGAAATTGGCAGGGGCATTGAGGAATATACCTGGTTCTTTTCTTTCTCCTGTTCTTCCATGATCGCAAAGACTCTTTCCATTCCAAGGCTGACGCCAACAGCGGGGACTTGCTTGCCAGCAACAATATCACCCACTAGGTTGTCGTAACGGCCACCAGCCGCAATGGAGCCAACCTATTGCAACAGAGTTATCACATGAATCAAATGAAGAGTCATTTCCTTTGTTGGAAAAATGATATTGGATAATGCATCAATGTGCAATAGAAGAAGCAATTGTAAAAATATGATTTGAGGTTCAGAATCCAGTGTATCGAGCAATCATAGCATAAAATGGTGACTATAACTGAAAACATAAATCAGTGTCTGTATGAAGTAATATGATTTCACAAAGTAAAATATGAGATTAACTGGGAACACTAACAAGGTAACAGGTGAGGCAAATATATGGATGAAAAATTCGAACCTGTGTGGTACCCTTGAACACAGCTTCATATATCACACCAGTATAGTAATCAAGGCCTCTGGCAAGGCTTAAATCAAAACTTATCACGTCTATCGCATTTGCTTTTTCTAGAGCTTTGAATAATATTTCCAATTCATTCAGTGCAACGACAGATCCATCATTCTCAATAAACTTGCTACCTTCCTTTCCGAGTTCCATCAGAACTTGTAGCGGTGGTCCTCTTGTCTTCACTAAATTGCCAATCTTTTCAGCGGTTTCATCTGATACACCCTTCTCTTCAACCTTTTTTTTTTTTGATAAAGGGAATATATTAATATCAGAAGATACCAATTACACCCAGCCTCTGCAATAACACAATGTCCTAATAACATTACAGATGCACACAGCCAAAAAGGAGAAAAAGAAAACTAAGAAATAAAAATCCCGCTACAGTATCCCAGACCCTAGCAACACTAATGCATCCACCACCAAGACAACATCTGAAATTCAGACTCTTCAAAAGCAACGTCTCCAAGACAAATAAATCCATACCAAGATCACGCACCATAAAAGTAGACCACCCATTTGAAACGAAGCAGAAAAAGGAGTTCGGATCCTTACCAGTTCCTTCTTCACCTCTTCGAATGTTAGTTTGTCGAGCTTGTCAATACTGGAGCAAACTGTTCTGAACTTCTCAGGGGGCACGCCACAAATCTCCAGCATTCCATCAAGCAGCTTTCTGTGATTTAGTTTTATCTCATACATGCCAATATCTAGCTTATCCAGCAATTCAGTCAAAACTTTGATAACCTCGAAATCTGCTTGCATGGGCTCGTACACTCCAGCAATGTCAAAGTCACATTGATAGAATTCTCGATATCTTCCCTTTGACGGTTTATCTCTCCTGTATACTTTTGCTATCTGGTATCTCCTCATTGTAGTTATGTGATTATTCATGGCAAGATACCGGGCAAATGGAACAGTCAGATCATACCGCAAAGAGCAGAGCTCACCGCCCTGCAGGTTATTTGTTCGTAAGACTTGAAACCATCAGCAATAAGAGAGCTTAATAAATGTAACGTCGGAGTATGCAAGGTACTAACAAAGGAATGACCAAATTATCGAATGCCCCGAATACTAAAAATTCTACTATGAACCTTGTCCAATACTAATAATTTAATATAAAGAACTGGCAACATGATAAATAAAACAAATTTCGGGATTTTCTACGAGACAAAACCTGTCCACTGCCATCTAATAAGTATGAAAAACGTTGAAACTGTACCTGATCAGCAAGGTCATATATCAACTTGGAGTCTTCACCATATTTGCTCATAAGGGTTTCTCTCAACTCAAATACAGGTGTATCAAGTGCAAGACCACCGTGCATCTTAAACACGCCTGTTACTATCGAAAACGCACGCTCCCGTATGGCCATTTGCCGTCCCGCAAAGTCACGTGTTCCCTAAAACGAGTAAGGATGAATAATAAGATAAACGAAGTACAAAACTGACAGACTACAGATGCTTCTAAAATCTACTCAATGTGTCATTGGAGCAGAAAGACAGTGGAGTAACAAACACGGACAGTGCTCCAAATATTTCTTACCTTTGGAATTTTAGGCAATCTCCTCTTCTCTTTCTTGTCCTCTAAAATCCCCTTGAGTTTTTCCACGAGGGTCTCAAATTCAGGGCGCCTGGGATCAAACAGCGACGACAGCTTGGTTCTCCAATCTTCAACCAGTGCTGCAGAGTTCACGCCGGGAACATCCTTTCCATCCGTGACATGATCCCTGAGCAGCATCAATACAGAAGAATTGCCATCCACGCTAGCTCGTGGCTTCTGGATTGTACTGTGGGCGGTTTCGATCACTGCTATGGCCACAGCTGCCTCCCACGCTAGGCAGCCTCTGAGCTTGAGCAACTGTTCGTGCACTCGCCCCAGGACGGACACGGCATCCGAATCAGTGATCATCTCAGCAAGCGTCCCCTTGAGGTCGCCGACATCGGCGCCACCGGCGGCAACGAGCTCCTCCCTGAGCCTGGCGTCGGCGATGGTCCCGGCGCAGAACCTCGCTCGATCGACGCTCATCTTGCACATAAAGTGCGCCGAGGTTGCGAATTGCGTCGCCAGCAGCATCAGAAGGTCCTCCTTCCCCTGACCGGCGTCCAGGTCGACGACCCGGACCTGCGCCGCGTCGAGCGCGCGCACTGCCTGACGGAAGTTCCCGTTCACGCTGGGCACGTCGGCGAAGGAGTTGGCGGAAGCGCCTCCGGCTTCGCGGGAGCCCGCGAGCCTGCTGGGCCCTCTTAGGAGCATCTTGAGGTCGGCGGCGACGTCGGCCTGGTCCTTGGTGGAGTAGCCTGAAGCGGGCGCGTCGAACGCCGCCGCGGAGTCCCATCGCGCGGCCTCGCAGGACAGCGCGGCGACGGCGTCGGCGACGCGGGCGAGGGGGGGCGCGCAGCACACAATCTCGGCTGCGACGGCGGCTAGGCCATCGGCCGTGGGTGAGGCGGGATTACCCATTGCCATTTTGGGGATAAATAAAGCAGGGCTAGTAGTGGATTCGATGGGGATGTTATAAACTTGGGCTTTCTTGACGGTTACTCTCAACGTGAACAAAATGCAAGGGCCAAGTTAGTTAACGGGTCGTCATTCTCTCTTCTTTTTTTCGGAAAAAGGAGTTGATAATATTAAAAAGAGAAGTCCACATAACTCCCACAAGTTTGAGGCGCTAACCCCCTAATTTTAAACTGGGCCAAATCACACCCCTAACTTTGCAAAACCTGGCAAATTAGCCCCAGAAGATGATTAGCGGTTTTAACACTGGTTTTGCGCCACGTCGGACTGGTTTTGGGCCACGTTAGCGCTTGGTCGAGTCGCACATGTGCGAGCCACCCGGTCGAGCCGCACCTCGTCCTCCCCTGGTTCTCACTCCGCTCACACCGCACCACAAGGCGGCGGCCCCGCCCTCATCCTCCCCAATTTCGCTCGCGCGGCGGCGACCGCCTCTCTCCATCTCCACCTCCGTCGACTCCTCCACCATCTCCACCTCCGTCGACTCCTCCACCGTCTCCACACCGACGGGATTTCCTCCGCCGTCCCTGTTTCACTCACGCGCTCCGGTCAGGCCGCCTCCCGTCCACCATTTCCTCCCGAATATCGACTACCTTCTCCTCCACCATCTCCGCCTCCGTCGCCAGCAATCCCGACGGCGATTTCTTCTGCCATCCCTCGTGCCAACAAACCCTAGGCGCGATGGAGATTGTTAGGAGGCAGTACGTGCATGCGGCGATGAAAGAAGGTCGAGATTGCTTCCGGGTAGATGAAAATGGACCTGTAGTAGTAGGAGAAGGCCACTTTTGCATATGGTTTCAGCAAGTTGAAGATGAATTAGCACAGAGCAATGGTGTATCCTTTTGGAGTACAAGTGTAGGCTGTAGCAATGTAGTAGGATTTTGGAGTAGAAGTTTGGGTTGTAAATTAGTAGGAGATGAATTGCTTTGCAATTTGGTAATCAGACAACTAATTATGTTCCTCACTCTTGCTATGAATATATGAAGCATTATGATGTCTCTCTTGTTGGCCGCGTTTGTCTTTGTCACTTCCTTCATTCTGATCTCAGTTTCTTTGTATGCTACATATCAGTGAATTGTTTTTTTATTCATGCTTGTCCATATAGCTAATGGATATCAGTGAATTGATTTTCTGAACTTATCTAGCACATGTGTGTATTTGTCTTCAATCAGACCGTAACTCTAGGATATATTTGTGCAGGTTCACAAGGTACTTACTACAAGATCAGAAGCTTATTAAATTGCTGTCAAATTCTTAATGTAATGCTTACTATGAGATCAGAAGCTTATTATGATAATGCATACAATTATTTAGGTGCCGCCCATATATGGCCACCATCGGCACCGTATGCACATCATTTATGTGGTTTACAATTGGACAACATTTAGATTAAATAGTGGACATCATTTAGGTGTTTATGTCGATATAATTCCTGCATCATTTAATATGGAACATGTTGACAACATTTTGGTGTTTATGTCCATAACATTCTTGTATCAAGAAGAAACACCACATATGTACCATGAACAAACAACATATATAAACCGAACTATGATATAAAATAAAGTATATGCAGCACATAATCCTCTCACAATTAACATAACATATGTGAAAAACTAAAACTCAAATATGTGCCAAATTAAAACAACAAATCTGAGACAAATTTAACACAAAAACTAGGACTAGTATTATCCTTCTCCACGTGCACCTTCATTCTGATTCACCCATAAGTACCATTTTAGTCTCCCTTCCTTTGGCACTGCTTGTGTGACAACATCAGACATGAGAATCGTTTCTCTCCTTGCTACTTGACTTGATGGTTGACTACATGAGTGACTAGCTGATGCTTGACTTGATGGTTGACTAGATGATGGCACTTGCTTCTGTTTTGGAGGAATAAAAGACCTACTGGCAGAAGGCATGTGTGACGCAGTAGCAGATTGTCGATGCGCCTGAACCTTATGTTGGGCAGAAGCTTGGTGTGGCGTAGGAACATGTTCTGTAGCAGGAACAGGTTGTGGAGTTGCTTTCTTCCTTGGTCTTGTAGGCTTCTCATGATATAAGACATGTCTCTCTTGAGGTTGGTGCCGTGATGTACTAGATGATGACTCCTGCAGCAAATAATTTAGGTAATCAAATATACACATGGAACAAATTTCAAAGGAGCAACAAAATATACTAGCAGCAAAATATTACACAACTTAGCTGTTGTTTTTGATTGCTTTCTCTTAGCACTCCTGGCTGCTTTTTTCTGGTGTGCATGCTCCCTAACAACATCTGGGTTACATGTGCACTTCCTTTTGTTATGGTTTAAACCTCCACATGCTGAGCATTTAATTACGTAACCTTTCCTTGAAAATTTATCACCCTTTGGTTTTTCTTGCTCTTCTCTTCTCCTCCCTGTTTGTGGCCGTCCAGGCATTTTCTTTTTCTATGGTGGAAAAGGCCTAGGATTTGGAGCTAACGAATATTGAGTTTTGCCCTCTACAGGTTGCAACACATGGTTGTACACCTGCTCATACAGCTCGATCCTATAACAAGGTGCCTTAAACTCATCAATCTCTTTTCGAAGATAGTAAATAACACTGATAGCATGGCAATAAGGCAATCCAGATAGGTCCCAATATATGCAGCTGCAAGTTCTTCTGTCCAAGTTGACAGTAAACCTTCTGTGAGTCCCTTCTGCAACCTCAAATCCATCATCTCCATTGTATAAAACATTTCATATGTTGGATCTCTTGATATTTAGCTTGAGTTTCTTGAATATGTTGGGACATATTGTACCATGACAGTCTTGCGACTTGTGCTTATTTTCTGCTATTCGAATCATGCCCTTCCTCCTGATGATCTCCATGGAGGTGATAACTGGGTAATATCTAGGTCTCATTATTGAATTGTTGAAGGACTCGCACATATTATTGTCAACATAATCGCAATAGGAACCTAGCCTGAAATTGGCTCTACACCAATGATCAGGCACAGTTTTCATCATATCTTTTGCACCAGCTTGTGTTTTCTGTGCTAGCTTTGCCCTATTGTAGTTGAATGTATCTTGTCACTGGATTTAGCACAAGCCCAAAACATTTTTTTTGTAAAACCTTGTCTCTGTGCTCCTTTCTCCAATTCGCATAGATGTGCCTCGCACACATTCTAAGTTCTGCATTTGGAATAATCTCATTGACTGCCTTGATAAGGCCTTTTTGTTGATCAGATATAATAACCCATCCATCACCTTGGTTGTTGATCTGTATATCTTTTTGAAGGAGTGACAAAAACCAGTACCAACTATCATAGTTTTCTCCTTCAATTGTAGCCCAAGCAATAGGGTACATTTGGTTGTTAGGATCTCTTCCAACTGCACTTAGGATCTGACCAGTGAATGGACCTTTCAGAAAATACCCATCCAAGCCAACAACTCTTCTACAGCCAACAAGGAAACCTCTTTTGCAACCTTCCAGACAGACATACATTCTTTCAAATACAGGCTTGTCAGTCACATCAGGGTTCAAGGTGACAGCAACTGTGCTTCCGGGGTTGCTTCTCACCAATTCCATGTGGTACTCAAACACTCTGTCATATTCTCCAGTTGTGTTATCAATAAGCATGTCCATAATTTTTTTAGCTCTTTTGCACTTTGATTCACTAACATCAGCAAGTAAATCTTCTAGCACAACTTCCTGCATCTTATGAATCCTCCAACCAGGATTATCCTTGATCTCCCTAAAATACTTCTCTGCTATTACTGCACTAGTAACAAGCTTATTGTTTCTCCTTTCTACACATCAATGCACATTGTTGTACCTACTGACTTTGAACCACTATGACCTGCTGGGTACAAGTGATACATATATGCTCCATGGACAACTGACCCAACTGCATTCCGCAAGAACTCTTGTCCTCTCATCTTTGGGAAAAGTCAAATGATGGTGCTCCTTCAATCCATAATTGATAAGTTCTTGTTTGAACTGTCTACTGTCAGTGAAGCTTTGCCCAACTTCAAACTCTTTCACCTGAGCACTCTCATCATATACTCTGTGTTTGGTCTTCCTTGTTCTCACTTCTCCATCACTATCTTCATCGAACGAAAGATCATCATCAGTGTCAAAGCACTCACTTCCCTCTTCTTGTTCTTTAATATTCTCTGGAACAATGAACTCTTCTTTCACTTTAGCCATGTCCTCTCCAAGAATTTGCCTTCTAACACTCTCCTTCAATTCTTCTACATACTTCCTGTAGAATATGGCCTCATCATCGTTGGCACTACTATCTCCACTGTCTGCTTCATGAACATTCTCATAGTCGCTATCTGATCTGTCCTTAGCATCATCTCCTTCATGTGCACTCTCAATTTGGATTCCTTTGCCTTTGTCCTGTAGATTCATTGGTGCCCTCACAACTGGCATTTTTCTTGCTACATTTGGAACAATTTAGTTAAGTAATTGCTGATCAAGTTGCTCAATTTGCCTCCCTTCTGCCTGCTCATACTCAACTTGGTGCACATGATCCAATTTAATCTGCATAAACTCAAGCTGGCGCTCATGCTGAACTTGCTGCGCTTCTTTCTGCTCTTTTGTCATTGCTCCTTGCTCCTCAAATCCACCTTCTTCATCTGAACTAGAAAATGCAGTTATTTTTGGACTAACTGCAAAGATGTCAACATAACCATCTGCAACTCTATTCACATGCCGAACCATGTTTATGACATTTGTGGTGTGAACAAGGCTGCACATGAAATTCAAATTTCTCTCCTTTTCAATCAGTCTCCAACTTAGAGTGGTCTCTTCCAAATCTTCATCACAAATTGCCATATAATCATGTAGATACCTCTTGAGGGCTTCTATCGACATGTTTTTAATGGGCACGGATGAGAAGCCACTCTTTCCCCCAATATAGTTCCACTCCTTCCCATCATATTCCATTCTCCCACGAACATGGAATCAAACACAAAGATTCTCCATCCTACAAGAAGACAAAAATTTGTAACTTTAGACTAATTTGCACATGTTACTAAACTTATCTGAATTTACTGTAAAAAGACAACCTTTTTTAAGGCCAAAGATAGATTTCACCTAAACATAAATTACTACACAATTCTACACAATTTCTATGCCAACCCCATCATCCAATACAGTCCAAAAGTTCATAAACCTATACAGATCAAGCACGTGATCATCGAATTATGATGAAACAGCCAATTCACTCCAATAGGAACAAAGGAAACTACCAATACAGTCATGGGACGGGTGCGAAGGGATCATGTTCAGTATGGAGAGGGTACCTAATTGTCCGCGCCCCATGGAAGACACCGATCGTCCACCGTCTCGCTGGTTAGAAATAATTGTCGCTGCCGTCTCGGAGGTGGAGGCGCGACTGTACTGGAGAGAAGAAAATGTCATCACGGGGCTGCACAGAGAGAACGGAGAGGATGAACGAAGGAGCGCGGTGGATGTCTTACCTCGTCACCTCATCGGCGTCGCCGGGTAGCAGACGCCAGAGCAGCGTCGAGAGTTCCCTCTCTGTGATGCGTGATACGTCTCCAACGTATCTATAATTTCTGATGTTCCATGCTTGTTTTATGACAATACCTACATGTTTTGCTCACACTTTATAATGTTTTTATGCGTTTTCCGAAACTAACCTATTAACAAGATGCCGAAGTGCCAGTTCCTGTTTTCTGCTATTTTTGGTTCCAGAAAGGCTGTTCGGGCAATATTCTCGGAATTCAACGAAACGAAGACCAAACATCATAATTCACCGAGACGGACCAGAATACCGAAGGGGAGACGGAGAGGAGGCCCAGGGCCCCCACACCACAGGGCCGCGCGGGCAGGCCCCTGGCCGTGCTGGCCTATCGGGAGGGCGCCCTGGTGCCCCTCCTGCGCCGCCTCTTCGACCTAAAAACGCGATACGAATTGACGAAACTCCAGAAAGACTCCAGGGGCGCCGCCGCCATCGCGAAACTCCAATTCGGAGGACAGAATCTCTGTTCCGGCACCCTGCCGGGACGGGGAAGTGCCCCCGAAAGCCATCTCCATCGACGCCACCGCCTCCATCATGCCCCGTGAGTAGTTCCCCCATGGACTACGGGTTCTAACAGTAGCTAGTTGGTACTCTCTCTCCCATGTACTGACACACGTACAGCACGCGACCGTTGGGAACCCCAAGTGGAAGGTGTGATGCGTACAGCAGTAAGTTTCCCTCAGTTAGAAACCAAGGTTTATCGAACCAGTAGGAGTCAAGAAGCACGTTGAAGGTTGATGGCGGCGAGAGGTAGTGCGGCGCAACACCAGGGATTCCGGCGCCAACGTGGAACCTGCACAATACAACCAAAGTACTTTGCCCCAACGAAACAGTGAGGTTGTCAATCTCACCGGCTTGCTGTAACAAAGGATTAGATGTATAGTGTGGATGATGATTGTTTGCAGAGAACAGTAGAACAAGTATTGCAGTAGATTGTATTCGATGTAAAGGAATGGACCGGGGTCCACAGTTCACTAGAGGTGTCTCTCCCATAAGATAAATAGCATGTTGGGTGAACAAATTACAGTTGGGCAATTGACAAATAGAGAGGGCATGACAATGCACATACATGATATGATGAGTATAGTGAGATTTAATTGGGCATTACGACAAAGTACATAGACCGCTATCCAGCATGCATCTATGCCTAAAAAGTCCACCTTCAGGTTATCATCCGAACCCCTTCCAGTATTAAGTTGCAAACAACAAACAATTGCATTAAGTATGGTGCGTAATGTAATCAATAACTACATCCTCGGACATAGCATCAATGTTTTATCCCTAGTGGCAACAGCACATCCACAACCTTAGAACTTTCTGTCACACCGTCCTGCATTTAATGGAGGCATGAACCCACTATCGAGCATAAATACTCCCTCTTGGAGTTAAGAGTAAAAACTTGGCCAGAGCCTCTACTAATAACGGAGAGCATGCAAGATCATAAACAACACATAGATAGATTGATAATCAACATAACATAGTATTCTCTATCCATCGGATCCCAACAAACACAACATATAGCATTACAGATAGATGATCTTGATCATGTTAGGCAGCTCACAAGACCCGACAATGAAGCATAATGAGGAGAATACAACCATCTAGCTACTGCTATGGACCCATAGTCCAGGTGTGAACTACTCACTCATCACTCCGGAGGTGACCATGGCGGTGTAGAGTCCTCCGGGAGATGAATCCCCTCTCCGGCAGGGTGCCGGAGGCGATCTCCTGAATCCCCCGAGAAGGGATTGGCGGCGGCGGCATCTCTGGAAGGTTTTCCGTATCGTGGCTCTCGGTACTGGGGGTTTCGCGACGAAGACTATATGTAGGCGGAAGGGCAGGTCAGGGGGCCACACGGGGGCCCCACACAGTAGGTCGGCGCGGCCAAGGGCTGGGCCGCGCCGCCCTGGTGTCTGGGCACCTCGTGGCCCCACTTCGTGACTCCTTCGGTCTTCTGGAAGCTTCGTGTGAAAATAGGCCCCTGGGCGTTGATTTCGTCAAATTCCGAGAATATTTCCTTACTAGGATTTCTGAAACCAAAAACAGCAGAAAACAGCAACTGGCTCTTCGGCATCTCGTTAATAGGTTAGTGCCGAAAAATGCATAAATATGACATAAAGTATGCATAAAACATGTAGATATCATCAATAATGTGGCATGGAACATAAGAAATTATCGATATGTCAGAGACGTATCATGTACTTCAATACAATGATCTCATGAGCTGCCTTACATGATTGAGATCCATCTGATGTAATCGGTGTTGTGTTTGTTGGGATCCGATGGATGATACATTATGATTAGTCTATCTATAAAGTTTGTGAAGTTATTGTTGCTGCAATCTTGTTATGCTTAATGCTTGTCACTAGGGCCCGAGTGGCATGATCTTAGATTTAAGCTCTATAATTATTGCTTAGATTGTATCTACAAGTTGTTTGCACATATTGCTGTCCGGAACCCGAGGCCCCAAAGTGACAGAAATTGGGACAACCGGAGGGGAAGGCTGTGATATGAGGATCACATGTTTTCACCAAGTGTTAATGCTTTGCTCTATTAAAAGGAGTACCTTAATAGCCAGTAGATTCCCTTGAGGCCTGGCTGCCACCAGCTGGTAGGACAAAAGATGTTGTACAAGTTTCTCATTGCGAGCACGTATGACTATATATGGAAAGCATGCCTACATGATTAATAATCTTGATGTTCTGTCTTAATGCTTTCAATCCTATCAATTGCCCAACTGTAATTTGTTCACCCAACACTTGTCACTTGTTATTGGAGAGTTACCACTAGTGAAGATCGCTGGGAACCCCGGTCCATCTCTCATCATCATATACTCGTTCTATGTCATTGGAAGTAGTATCAACTATTTTCTGGTGCCATTGCCTCTGTGTTCTTATTCGCTGCTGTTATTCTTGTTACTATTGCTCTCATATTACTACTGCTTTCACATCACCCCTGTTACTAGTGCTTTTCCAGGTGCAGCTGAACTGACAACTCAGTTGTTAAGGCTTATAAGTATTCTTTACCTCCCCTTGTGTCGAATCAATAAATTTGGGTTTTACTTCCCTCGAAGACTGTTGCGCCCTATACTTGTGGGTTATCAAGACTATTTTCTGGCGCCCCGGGGAGGCATAGCTCTACTCATAAGTTCACCTGGGGAGTACACTCTACCTCTCTCTCTCTCTGTTTTTATTTTATTTTATTTTGTTTTGCTTAGTTTACTTTTGTTTTGCTTAGTTTATTTCTGTCTAGTATTATTTTTCTTAGTTTACTTTTGCTTAGTTTCTTTTTGTCCTGTTTTATCATATATCCAAAAATCCATAAAAATTTGAAAAATCTAAAAATTAAAAACTGTTGTTATGGAAGAACGCATAACCATGTTGGAGCTTATAGAATATTATAATAATTATAGAGAATCAAGAACGGGTAAAGTCATGAGTGCTGTGATAGAAAAATTGAATACAATTGCTAAAATCTTGCTTAAACGCTATGATATAAATTGTTGCTCTAAAGAGGATACTAAATATCTGAAATTTCAATGTGGCTTTAGTGAAGAAGTTTTAATTAAGAACTACAATTGGAATAACTATATTCATCTCGGGTTCGAAGAGGTAGAACAATTTGTCTTATTTATGGGAGCCTCTGAGATAGAATCCTTCATGGCTAAAAATTATGAAACTTGTGTTGTTTGTAAGGACCTTAAAGATTATGTCTCTTCTATCCTTAATTTTTGCATAGAAAGTTACAGCGATAATCCTTATATTATTGATTATAAAGAGAGACTCATTAATGCACAAGAATGCACTCACAATTTGCAGGAACCTGTGGAGGAGGAAATTGATGAACCTGAAAGCTCATTGGATGAAAAAGAAGAGGAGAGTGATGAACAAAACAAGGAAGAATGGATTAGCTACCCATGCCAACCTTCTAATGAGAGTAACTCTTTATCTCTTACACTATTTAATTGTCCTCCATCCTTACCAAAGGAGGTTGAATGTTATGTTCCTGTGGATTCTCTTGAAATAGTACCTATGAGTAAAACTTGTGAGAATAATTATGCTACTGTTATCTATGATAATTCTATTTTGATAAATCTTATGATAATGCTTTGTTTGTGCCTGATGTCGAAATGCATGGTACTAAAGAGTTTTGCGTAGCAAATGTTTATGATAAAGCTCTAGATGATGGTCCTATATTACTTGATAATATTAATTGTACTACTAATGAAAATGGGATTGGAGAAGTCTTGACTTTATCTATGAGTCCCATATCTCTTGAGATTGATCAATCATCTTGTTATATTATTGATAAAAGTGGGTTTGAAAGTTTTAATCCCATTATTTTTGAGCTTGATAAAAATTATGTGTTTATGGATCATGAAAAGCATGCTTTATGTGATAGTTATATTGTTGAGTTTATTCATGAAGCTACTGAAAATTATTATGAGAGAGGAAAATATGGTTGTAAAAATTTGCATGGTACTAAAACACCTCTCTATACGCTGAAAATTTTGAAGTTACTCTTGTTTTATCTTCTTATGCTTGTCACTTTGTTCTTGATGAATTTATTTGTGTACAAGATTCCTATGAATAGGAAGAGGGTTAGACTTAAATGTGTTTTGAATTTGATTTTTGATGCTCTCTTTTGCTTCAACTCTTATTTCCTGCGAGTGCATCATTAAAATTGCTGAGCCCATCTTAATGGCTATAAAGAAAGCACTTCTTGGGAGATAACACATGTGTTTATTTTGCTACTATTTTGTTGTGTCTTGGAAGTTGTTACTACTGTAGCAACCTCTCCTTATATTTATTTTATTGCATTATTGTGCCAAGTGAAGTCTCTAATAGAAGGTTGATACTAGATTTGGATTTCTGCGCAGAAACAGATTTCTATCTGTCACGAATTTGGGCAGGGTTCTCTGTAGGTAACTCAGAAAAACCTGCCAATTTACGTGCGTGTTCCTCAGATATGTACGCAACTTTCATTAGTTTTGATTTTTCTGATTTGAGCAACGGAAGTACCTCTCAAAAATTTGTCTTTACTGGCTGTTCTGTTTTGGCAGATTCTGTCTCTGTTTTTTGCATTGTCTCTTGTGGACTTTAAGCAAGGCTTTCTAGATGTGGAGAGCTGTAGCTAATGTTTTATTGAGTTCTTGCAATGTGTCACTACAGGACCAAGGTGGATTAAAGTTTTTTGAGTACTAACCCCTCTAATGAAGTTTATGAGAAGTTTGGTGTGAAGGAAGTTTTCAAGGGTCAAGAGAGGAGGATGATATATGATCAAGAAGAGTGAAAAGTCTAAGCTTGGGGATGCCCCCGTGGTTTATCCCTTCATATTTCAAGAAGACTCAACCGTCTAAGCTTGGGGATGCCCAAGGCATCCCCTTCTTCATCAACAATTTATCAGGTTTCTTCTATTGAAACTATATTTTTATTCGGTCACATCTTATGTGCTTTACTTGGAGCGTCTGTGTGTTTTTACTTTTGTTTTGTTTGAATAAGATCGGATCCTAGCAATCCTTGTGTGGGAGAGAGACACGCTCCGCTTTTTCATATGAACACTTGTGTTCTTCGTTTTACTTCTAATGTTCAATGGTAAAAGTTGGAAGCTATTGCACTTATTGTTATTTGGTTGGAAACAGAAAATGCCTCATATTGTCTTGGATAATTTGATACTTGGCAATTGTTTTGAGCTCTCAAGTAGATCATGCTTAAGCTTGCATCATGTAGTTTGAACCTATTAGTGGAGAACTACCGTAAAGCTTGTTGAAATTGGTTTGCATGATTGGTCTCTCTAAGGTCTAGATATTTTCTGGTAAAAGTGTTTGAGCAACAAGGAAGACAGTGTAGAGTCTTATAATGCTTGCAATATGTTCTTATGTAAGTTTTGCTGTACCGGTTCATACTTGTGTTTGCTTCAAATAACCTTGCTAGCCAAAGCCTTGTACTGAGAGGGAATGCTTCTCGTGCATCCAAAACCTTGAGCCAAAACCTATGCCATGTGTGTCCACCATACCTACCTACTATGTGGTATTTCCTGCCATTCCACGTAAATACTTCATGTGCTACCTTTAAACAATTCAAAATTTATCATCTCTTATTTGTGTCAATATTTTATAGCTCATGAGGAAGTATGTGGTGTTTTATCTTTCAATCTTGTTGGGCAGCTTTCACCAATGGACTAGTGGCTTCATCCGCTTATCCAATAATTTTGCAAAAAGAGCTGGCAACGGGGTTCCCAGCCCCAATTAATCACAAATAGACACTCCTCCATGGTATGTGAAATGTTGGAAGACACTCCCCCAGATTCACGGAGACATGAACCCACTATCGAGCATAAATACTCCCTCTTAGAGTTAAGAGTAAAAACTTGGCCAGAGCCTCTACTAATAACGGAGAGCATGCAAGATCATAAACAACACATAGATATAAATTGATAATCAACATACCATAGTATTCTCTATCCATCGGATCCCAACAAACACAACATATAGCATTACAGATAGATGATCTTGATCATGTTAGGCAGCTCACAAGACCCGACAATGAAGCATAATAAAGAGAAGACAACCATCTAGCTACTGCTATGGACCCATAGTCCAGGGGTGAACTACTCACTCATCACTCCGGAGGCGACCATGGCGGTGTAGAGTCCTCCGGGAGATGAATCCCCTCTCCGGCAGGGTGCCGGAGGCGATCTCCTGAATCCCCCGAGATGGGATTGGCGGCGGCGGCGTCTCTGGAAGGTTTTCCGTATCGTGGCTCTTGGTACTGGGGTTTTCGCGACGAAGACTATATGTAGGCGGAAGGGCAGGTCAGGGGGGCACACGGGGGCCCCACACAGTAGGTCGGCGTGGCCAAGGGCTGGGCCGCGCCGCCCTGGTGTCTGGGCACCTCGTGGCCCCACTTCGTGACTCCTTCGGTCTTCTGGAAGCTTCGTGTGAAAATAGGCCCCTGGGCGTTGATTTCGTCCAATTCCGAGAATATTTCCTTACTAGGATTTCTGAAACCAAAAACAGCAGAAACAAGAATCGGCTCTTCGGCATCTCGTTAATAGGTTAGTGCCGGAAAATGCATAAATATGACATAAAGTATGCATAAAACATGTAGATATCATCAATAATGTGGCATGGAACATAAGAAATTATCAATACGTCGGAGATGTATCAGCATCCCCAAGCTTAGTTTCTGCTCGTCCCGAGCAGGTAAACGATAACAAAGATAATTTCTGGAGTGACATGCCATCATAACCTTGATCATACTATTGTAAGCATATGTAATGAATGCAGCGATCCAAACAATGTAAATGACATGAGTAAACAAATGAATCATATAGCAAAGACTTTTCATGAATAGTACTTCAAGACAAGCATCAATAAGTCTTGCATAAGAGTTAACTCATAAAGCAATAATTCATAGTAGAGGTATTGAAGCAACACAAAGGAAGATGAAGTTTTAGCGGTTGCTTTCAACTTATAACATGTATATCTCATGGATATTTGTCAATGTAAAGTAATATAACAAGTGCAATATGCAAGTATGTAGGAATCAATGCACAGTTCACACAAGTGTTTGCTTCTTGAGGTGGAGAGAAATAGGTGAACTGACTCAACATAAAAGTAAAAGAAATGCCCTTCGCAGAGGGAAGCATCGATTGCTATATTTGTGCTAGAGCTTTGATTTTGAAAACAAGAAACAATTTTGTCAACGGTATTAATAAAGCATATGTGTTATGTAAATTATATCCTACAAGTTGCAAGCCTCATGCATAGTATACTAATAGTGCCCGCACCTTGTCCTAATTAGCTCGGATTACCTGGATTATCATTGCAATGCACATGTTTTAACCAAGTGTCACAAAGGGGTACCTCTATGCCGCCTGTACAAAGGTCTAAGGAGAAAGCTCGCATCGGATTTCTCGCTATTGATTATTCTCAACTTAGACATCCATACCGGGACAACATAGACAACAGATAATGGACTCCTCTTTTATGCATAAGCATGTAGCAACAATTAATTTTCTCATATGAGATTGAGGATATTTGTCCAAAACTGAAACTTCCACCATGGATCAAGGCTTTAGTTAGCGGCCCAATGTTCTTCTCTAACATTATGCATGCTCTAACCATTTTAGTGGTAAATCTCCCTTACTTCAGACAAGACGAACATGCATAGCAACTCACATGATATTCAACAAAGAGTAGTTGATGGCGTCCCCAGGAACATGGTTATCGCACAACAAGCAACTTAATAAGAGATAAAGTGCATAAGTACATATTCAATACCACAATAGTTTTTAGGCTATTTGTCCCATGAGCTATATATTGTAAAGGTAGAGGATAGAAATTTAAAGGTAGCACTCAAGCAATTTACTTTGGAATGGCGGAGAAATACCATGTAGTAGGTAGGTATGGTGGACACAAATGGCATAGTGGGTGGCTCAAGGATTTTGGATGCATGAGAAGTAATCCCTCTGATACAAGGCTTAGGCTAGCAAGGTTTATTTGAAACAAACACAAGGATGAAGCGGTGCAGCGAAACTCACATAAAAGACATATTGTAAACATTATAAGACTCTACATCGTCTTCCTTGTTGTTCAAACTCAATACTAGAAATTATCTAGACCTTAGAGAGACCAATTATGCAAACCAAATTTTAGCAAGATCTATGTATTTCTTCATTAATAGGTGCAAAGTATATGATGCAAGAGCTTAAACATGAGCACAACAATTGCCAAGTATCACATTATCCAAGACATTATAGCAATTACTACATGTATCATTTTCCGTTTCCAACCATATAACAATTTAACGAAGAAGAAACTTTCGCCATGAATATTATGAGTAAAGCCTAAGGACATATTTGTCCATATGCAACAGTGGAGCGTGTCTCTCTTCCACACAAAGAATGCTAGGATCCATTTTATTCAAACAAAACAAAAACAAAAACAAACCGACGCTCCAAGCAAAGTATGTGATGGAATAAAAATATAGTTTCACTAGAGGAACCTGATAATGTTGTCGATGAAGAAGGGGATGCCTTGGGCATCCCCAAGCTTAGACGCTTGAGTCTTCTTGATATATGCAGGGGTGAACCACCGGGGCATCCCCAAGCTTAGAGCTTTCACTCTCCTTGATCATGTTGTATCATCTCCCTCTCTTGATCCTTGAAAACTTCCTCCACACCAAACTCAAAACAACTCATTAGGGGGTTAGTGCACAATCAAAATTTACATGTTCAGAGGTGACACAATCATTCTTAACACTTCTGGACATTGCACAAAGCTACTGAAAGTCAATGGAATCGAAAAATCCATCAAGCATAGCAAAACAGGCAATGCGAAATAAAAGGCAGAATCTGTCAAAACAGAACAGTTCGTAAAGACGAATTTTATTGAGGCACCAGACTTGCTCAAATGAAAATCCTCAAATTTAATGAAAGTTGCGTACATATCTGAGGATCACTCACGTAAATTTTCATAATTTTCTGAGTTACCTACAGAGAATTAGTCCCAGATTCGTGACAGCAAAGAAATCTGTTTCTGCGCAGTAATCCAAATCTAGTATGAACCTTACTATCAACGACTTTACTTGGCACAATGATACGCGTACAGCACGCGTCCGTTGGGAACCCCAAGAGGAAGGTGTGATGCGTACAGCGGCAAGTTTTCCCTCAGTATGAAACCAAGGTTTATCGAACCAGTAGGAGCCAAGAAGCACGTGGAAGGTTGATGGCGGCGAGATGTAGTGCGGCGCAACACCAGGGATTCCGGCGCCAACGTGGAACCTGCACAACACAAACCAAGTACTTTGCCCCAACGAAACAGAGAGGTTGTCAATCTCACCGGCTTGCTGTAACAAAGGATTAGATGTATAGTGTGGATGATGATTGTTTGCAGAGAACAGTAGAACAATTGCAGTAGATTGTATTTCAGATGTAAAGAATTGGACCGGGGTCCATAGTTCACTAGAGGTGTCTCTCCCATAAGATAAATAGCATGTTGGGTGAACAAATTAAAGTTGGGCAATTGACAAATAGAGAGGGCATGACCATGCACATACATATTATGATGAGTATTGTGAGATTTAATTGGGCATTACGACAAAGTACATAGACCGCTATTCAGCATGCATCTATGCCTAAAAAGTCCACCTTCAGGTTATCATCCGAACCCCTTCCAGTATTAAGTTGCTAACAACAGACAATTGCATTAAGTATGGTGCGTAATGTAATCAATAACTACATCCTCGGACATAGCATCAATGTTTTATCCCTAGTGGCAACAGTACATCCATAACCTTAGAGGTTTCTCGGTCCCAGATTCACGGAGACATGAACCCACTATCGAGCATAAATACTCCCTCTTGGAGTTAAGAGTAAAAACTTGGCCAGAGCCTCTACTAATAACGGAGAGCATGCAAGATCATAAACAACACATAGATATAAATTGATAATCAACATACCATAGTATTCTCTATCCATCGGATCCCAACAAACACAACATATAGCATTACAGATAGATGATCTTGATCATGTTAGGCAGCTCACAAGATCCGACAATGAAGCACATAAGGAGAAGACAACCATCTAGCTACTGCTATGGACCCATAGTCCAGGGGTAGACTACTCACTCATCACTCCGGAGGTGATCATGGCGGTGTAGAGTCCTCCGGGAGATGAATCCCCTCTCCGGCAGGGTGCCGGAGGCGATCTCCTAAATCCCCCGAGATGGGATTGGCGGCGGCGTCTCTGGAAGGTTTTCTGTATTGTGGCTCTCGGTACTGGGGGTTTCGCGATGAAGGCTATTTGTAGGTGGAAGGGCAGGTCAGGGGGCCACACGAGGGGCCCAGATGACAGGGCCGCGCGGCCAAGACCTGGGCTGCGCCGCCCTGTGGTCTGGCCACCTCGTGGCCCCACTTCGTTGACTCTCCGGTCTTCTGGAAGCTTCGTGTGAAAATAGGCCCCTGGGCATTGATTTGGTCCAATTCCGAGAATATTTCCTTACTAGGATTTCTGAAACAAAAAACAGCAGAAAATAGCAACTGGCTCTTCGGCATCTCGTTAATAGGTTAGTTCCAGAAAATGCATAAATATGATGTAAAGTATGCATAAAACATGTAGATATCATCAATAATGTGGCATGGAACATAAGAAATTATCGATACGTCGGAGACGTATCAGCATCCCCAAGCTTAGTTTCTGCTCGTCCCGAGCAGGTAAACGATAACAAAGATAATTTCTGGAGTGACATGCCATCATAAATTTGATCATACTATTGTAAAGCATATGTAATGAATGCAGCGATCAAAACAATGTAAGTGACATGATAAACAATTGAATCATATAGCAAAGACTTTTCATGAATAGTACTTCAAGACAAGCATCAATAAGTCTTGCATAAGAGTTAACTCATAAATCAATAATTCATAGTAAAGGTATTGAAGCAACACAAAGGAAGATGAAGTTTCAGCGGTTGCTTTCAACTTATAACATGTATATCTCATGGATATTGTCAATGTAAAGTAATATAACAAGTGCAATATGCAAGTATGTAGGAATCAATGCACAGTTCACACAAGTGTTTGCTTCTTGAGGTGGAGAGAAATAGGTGAACTGACTCAACATAAAAGTAAAAGAATGGTCCTTCAAAGAGGAAAGCATCGATTGCTATATTTGTGCTAGAGCTTTTTATTTTGAAAACATATAGAGATCATAAAAGTAAAATTTTGAGAGGTGTTTGTTGTTGTCAACGAATGGTAGTGGGCACTCTAACCCCCTTGCCAGGCAAACCTTCAAAGAGCGGCTCCCATTTTTTTATTTTTGTGTGGCACTCCTTCCAACCTTTCTTTCACAAACCATGGCTAACCGAATCCTCGGGTGCCTGCCAACAATCTCATACCATGAAGGAGTGCCTTTTTATTTTAGTTTTATTATGATGACACTCCTCCCCACCTTTGCTTTCTCAAGCCATGGCTAACCGAATCCTTCGGGTGCCGTCCAGCAATCACATACCATGGAGGAGTGTCTATTTTTATTAATTAATTTGGGACTGGGAATCCCATTGCCAGCTCTTTTTGCAAAATTATTGGATAAGCGGATGAAGCCACTAGTCCATTGGTGAAAGTTGCCCAACAAGATTGAAAGATAAACACCACATACTTCCTCATGAGCTATAAAACATTGACACAAATCAGAGGTGATAAACTTTGAATTGTTTAAAGGTAGCACTCAAGCAATTTACTTTGGAATGGCGTAGAAATACCATGTAGTAGGTAGGTATGGTGGACACAAATGGCATAGTAGTTGGCTCAAGTATTTGGATGCATGAGAAGTATTCCCTCTCGATACAAGGTTTAGGCTAGCAAGGCTATTTGAAACAAACACAAGGATGAAGCGGTGCAGCAAAACTCACATAAAAGATATATTGTAAACATTATAAGACTCTACACCGTCTTCCTTGTTGTTCAAACTCAATACTAGAAATTATCTAGACCTTAGAGAGACCAAATATGCAAACCAAATTTTAGCATGCTCTATGTATTTCTTCATTAATAGGTGCAAAGTATATGATGCAAGAGCTTAAACATGAGCACAACAATTGCCAAGTATCACATTATCCAAGACATTTTAGCAAATTACTACATGTATCATTTTCCAATTCCAACCATATAACAATTTAACGAAGAAGAAACTTCGCCATGAATACTATGAGTAAAGCCTAAGGACATACTTGTCCATATGCAACAGCGGAGCGTGTCTCTCTCCCACACAATGAATGCTAGGATCCATTTTATTCAAACAAATCAAAAACAAAAACAAACCGATGCTCCAAGCAAAGCACATAAGATGTGATGGAATAAAAATATAGTTTCACTAGAGGAACCTGATAATGTTGTCGATGAAGAAGGGGATGCCTTGGGCATCCCCAAGCTTAGACGCTTGAGTCTTCTTGATATATGCAGGGGTGAACCACCGGGGCATCCCCAAGCTTAGAGCTTTCACTCTCCTTGATCATGTTGTATCATCTCCCTCTCTTGATCCTTGAAAACTTCCTCCACACCAAACTCAAAACAACTCATTAGAGAGTTAGTGCACAATCAAAATATACATGTTCAGAGGTGACATAATCATTCTTAACACTTCTGGACATTGCACAAAGCTACTGAAAGTCAATGGAATCGAATTATCCATCGAACATAGCAAAATAGGCAATGCGAAATAAAAGGCAGAATCTGTCAAAACAGAACAGTTCGTAATGACGAATTTTATTGAGGCACCAGACTTGCTCAAATGAAAATGCTCAAATTGAATGAAAGTTGCGTACATATCTGAGGATCACTCACGTAAATTGGCATAATTTTCTGAGTTACCTACAGAGAATTTTGCCCAGATTCGTGACAGCAAAGAAATCTGTTTCTGCGCAGTAATCCAAATCTAGTATGAACCTTACTGTCAACGACTTTACTTGGCACAACAATGCACAAAACTAAGATAAGGAGAGATTGCTACAGTACTAAACAACTTCCAAGACACAAAATAAAATAAAAGTACTGTAGTAAAAACATGGGTTGTCTCCCATAAGCGCTTTTCTTTAACGCCTTTCAGCTAGGCGCAGAAAGTGTGTATCAAGTATTATCAAGAGACGAAGTGTCAACATCATAATTTGTTCTAATAATAGAATCAAAAGGTAACTTCATTCTCTTTCTAGGGAAGTGTTCCATACCTTTCTTAAGAGGAAATTGATATTTAATATTACCTTCCTTCATATCAATGATAGCACCAACAGTTCGAAGAAAAGGTCTTCCCAATATGATAGGACAAGATGCATTGCATTCAATATCCAAGACAATAAAATCAACGGGGACAAGGTTATTGTTAACGGTAATGCGAACATTGTCAACTTTCCCCAAAGGTTTCTTTGTAGAATGATCAGCAAGATTAACATCCAAATAACAATTTTTCAATGGTGGCAAGTCAAGCATATTATAAATTTTCTTAGGTATAACAGAAATACTTGCACCAAGATCACATAAAGCATTACAATCAAAATCATTGACCTTCATCTTAATGATGGGCTCCCAACCATCCTCTAGCTTTCTAGGAATAGAAGCTTCGCGTTCTATTCCTCTTCTCTAGCTTTTATGCGAGCATTTGTAATATGTTTTGTGAAAGCCAAATTTATAACACTAGCATTAGGACTTTTAGCAAGTTTTTGTAAGAACTTTATAACTTCAGAGATGTGGCAATCATCAAAATTCAAACCATTATAATCTAAAGCAATGGGATCATCATCCCCAATGTTGGAAAAAATTTCAGCAGTTTTATCACGTGCGCTTCAACAGTTTTAGCAGTTTCAGGCAGTTTTTCGCGCTTTGCATTAGAAGTGGAAACATTGCTAACACCAATTCTTTTACCATTATTAGTAGGAGGTGCAGCAACATGTGTAGCATTAGCATTACTAGTGGTGGTAATAGTCCAAACTTTAGCTATATTATCTTCTTTAGCATTTTCTTCTCTTTCCCACCTAGCACGCAATTCGGCCATCAATCTTATATTCTCATTAATTCTAACTTGGATGGCATTTGCTGTAGTAACAATTTTATTATTATGATTCTCATGAGGCATAACTTTCGATTTCAAAAGATCAACATCAGCAGCAAGACTATCGACTTTAGAAGCAAGTATATCAATTTTCCCAAGCTTTTCTTCAACAGATTTGTTAAAAGCAGTTTGTGTACTAATAAATTCTTTAAGCATAGCTTCAAGTCCAGGGGGTGTGTTCCTATTATTGTTGTAAGAATTCCCATAAGAATTACCATAGCCATTGCCATTATTATAAGGATATGGCCTATAGTTGTTACTAGAATTGTTCCGGTAAGCATTGTTGTTGAAATTATTATTTTTAATGAAGTTTACATCAACATGTTCTTCTTGGGCAACCAATGAAGCTAACGGAACATTATTAGGATCAACATTAGTCCTATCATTCACAAGCATAGACATAATAGCATCAATCTTATCACTCAAGGAAGAGGTTTCTTCGACAGAATTTACCTTCTTACCTTGTGGAGCTCTTTCCGTGTGCCATTCAGAGTAATTAATCATCATATTATCAAGAAGATTTGTTGCCTCACCAAGAGTGATGGACATAAAGGTACCTCCAGCAGCTGAATCCAATAGGTTCCGTGAAGAAAAATTCAGTCCTGCATAAAAGGTTTGGATGATCATCCAAGTAGTCAGTCCATGGGTTGGGCAATTTTTAACCAAAGATTTCATTCTTTCCCATGCTTGTGCAACATGCTCATTATCCAATTGTTTAAAATTCATTATGCTACTCCTCAAAGATATAATTTTAGCAGGGGGATAATATCTACCAATAAAAGCATCCTTGCATTTAGTCCATGAATCAATACTATTCTTAGGTAGAGATAGCAACCAATCTTTAGCTCTTCCTCTTAGTGAGAAAGGGAACAATTTTAATTTTATAATGTCACCATCTACATCTTTATACTTTTGCATTTCACATAGTTCAACAAAATTATTGAGATGGGCAGCAGCATCATCAGAACTAACACCAGAAAATTGCTCTCGCATAACAAGATTCAGTAAAGCAGGTTTAATTTCAAAGAATTTTGCTGTAGTAGCAGGTGGAGCAATAGGTGTGCATAAGAAATCATTATTATTTGTGGTTGTGAAGTCACACAACTTAGTATTTTCAGGAGTACCCATTTTAGCAATAGTAAATAAAGCAAACTAGATAAAGTAAATGCAAGTAACTAATTTTTTGTGTGTTTTTGATATAGCAAACAAGATAGCAAATAAAGTAAAACTAGCAACTAATTTTTTGTGTGTTTTGATTTAGTGCAGCAAACAAAATAGTAAATAAAGTAAAGCAAGACAAAAACAAAGTAAAGAGATTGGGATGTGGAGACTCCCCTTGCAGCGTGTCTTGATCTCCCCGGCAATGGCGCCAGAAAAAGAGCTTGATACGCGTACAACACGCGTCCGTTGGGAACCCCAAGAGGAAGGTGTGATGCGTACAGCGGCAAGTTTTCCCTCAGTATGAAACCAAGGTTTATCGAACCAGTAGGAGCCAAGAAGCACGTTGAAGGTTGATGGCGGCGAGATGTAGTGCGGCGCAACACCAGGGATTCCGGCGCCAACGTGGAACCTGCACAACACAAACCAAGTACTTTGCCCCAACGAAACAGTGAGGTTGTCAATCTCACCGGCTTGCTGTAACAAAGGATTAGATGTATAGTGTGGTTGATGATTGTTTGCAGAGAACAGTAGAACAATTGCAGTAGATTGTATTTCAGATGTAAAGAATTGGAACGGGGTCCACAGTTCACTAGAGGTGTCTCTCCCATAAGATAAATAGCATGTTGGGTGAACAAATTACAGTTGGGCAATTGACAAATAGAGAGGGCATGACCATGCACATACATATTATGATGAGTATTGTGAGATTTAATTGGGCATTATGACAAAGTACATAGACCGCTATCCAGCATGCATCTATGCCTAAAAAGTCCACCTTCAGGTTATCATCCGAACCCCTTCCAGTATTAAGTTGCTAACAACAGACAATTGCATTAAGTATGGTGCGTAATGTAATCAATAACTACATCCTCGGACATAACATCAATGTTTTATCCCTAGTGGCAACAGTACATCCATAACCTTAGAGGTTTCTGTCACTCCCCCAGATTCACGGAGACATGAACCCACTATCGAGCATAAATACTCCCTCTTGGAGTTAAGAGTAAAAACTTGGCCAGAGCCTCTACTAATAACGGAGAGCATGCAAGATCATAAACAACACATAGATATAAATTGATAATCAACATAACATAGTATTCTCTATCCATCGGATCCCAACAAACACAACATATAGCATTACAGATAGATGATCTTGATCATGTTAGGCAGCTCACAAGATCCGACAATGAAGCACATAAGGAGAAGACAACCATCTAGCTACTGCTATGGACCCATAGTCCAGGGGTAGACTACTCACTCATCACTCCGGAGGCGACCATGGCGGTGTAGAGTCCTCCGGGAGATGAATCCCCTCTCCGGCAGGGTGCCGGAGGCGATCTCCTGAATCCCCCGAGATGGGATTGGCGGCGGCGGCGTCTCTGGAAGGTTTTCCGTATCGTGGCTCTCGGTACTGGGGGTTTCGCGACGAAGGCTATTTGTAGGCGGAAGGGCAGGTCAGGGGGCCACAAGAGGGGCCCAGATGACAGGGCCGTGCGGCCAAGACCTGGGCCGCGCCGCCCTGTGGTCTGGCCACCTCGTGGCCCCACTTCGTTGACTCTCCGGTCTTCTGGAAGCTTCGTGTGAAAATAGGCCCCTGGGCGTTGATTTCGTCCAATTCCGAGAATATTTCTTTACTAGGATTTCTGAAACCAAAAACAGCAGAAAATAGCAACTGGCTCTTCGGCATCTCATTAATAGGTTAGTTCCAGAAAATGCATAAATATGATGTAAAGTATGCATAAAACATGTAGATATCATCAATAATGTGGCATGGAACATAAGAAATTATCGATACGTCGGAGACGTATCGCACAACAATGCACAAAACTAAGATAAGGAGAGGTTGCTATAGTAGTAACAACTTCCAAGACTCAAATATAAAATAAAAGTACTGTAGTAAAAACATGGGTTGTCTCCCATAAGCGCTTTCTTTAACGCATTTCAGCTAGGCGCAGAAAGTGTGTATCAAGTATTATCAAGAGACGAAGCATCAACATCATAATTTGTTCTAATGATAGAATCAAAAGGTAACTTCATTCTCTTTCTAGGGAAGTGTTCCATACCTTTCTTGAGAGGAAAATGATATTTAATATTACCTTCCTTCATATCAATGATAGCACCAACAGTTCGAAGAAAAGGTCTTCCCAATATAATGGGACAAGATGCATTGCATTCAATATCCAAGACAACAAAATCAATGGGGACAAGGTTATTGTTAACGGTAATGCGAACATTATCAACTCTCCCCAACGGTTTCTTTGTAGAGTTATCAGCAAGATTAACATCCAAATAACAATTTTTCAATGGTGGCAAGTCAAGCATATTATAGATTTTCTTAGGCATAACGGAAATACTTGCACCAAGATCACATAAAGCATTACAATCAAAGTCATTTACCTTCATCTTAATGATGGGCTCCCAACCATCCTCTAGCTTCCTAGGAATAGAAGTTTCGCGTTCTAGTTTCTCTTCTCTAGCTTTTATGAGAGCATTTGTAATATGTTTCGTGAAAGCCAAATTTATAGCACTAGCATTAGGACTCTTAGCAAGTTTTTGTAAGAACTTTATAACTTCAGAGATATGGCAATCATCAAAATCTAAACCATTATAATCTAAAGCAATGGGATCATCATCCCCAATGTTGGAAAAAATTTCAGCAGTTTTATCACAGGCAGTTTCAGTAGTTTTAGCAGTTTCAGGCAGTTTTTCACGCTTTGCATTAGAAGTGGAAACATTGCCAACACCAATTCTTTTATCATTAATAGTAGGAGGTGCAGCAACATGTGTAGCATTAGCATTGCTAGTGGTGGTAATAGTCCAAACTTTAGCTATATTATCTTCTTTTTCATTTTCTTCTTTTTCCCACCTAGCACGCAATTCGGCCATCAATCTTATATTCTCATTAATTCTAACTTGGATGGAATTTTCTGTAGTAACAATTTTATTATTATGATTCTCATTAGGCATAACTTTCGATTTCAAAAGATCAACATCAGCAGCAAGACTATCGACTTTAGAAGCAAGTATATCAATTTTCCCAAGCTTTTCTTCAACAGATTTGTTAAAAGCAGTTTGTGTACTAATAAATTCTTTAAGCATGGCTTCAAGTCCAGGGGGTGTGTTACTATTATTGTTGTAAGAATTCCCATAAGAATTACCATAGCCGTTGCCATTATTATAAGGATATGGCCTATAGTTGTTATTAGAATTGTTCCGGTAAGCATTGTTGTTGAAATTATTATTTTTAATGAAGTTTACATCAACATGTTCTTCTTGAGCAACCAATGAAGCTAACGGAACATTATTAGGATCAACATTAGTCCTATCATTCACAAGCATAGACATAATAGCATCAATCTTATCACTCAAGGAAGAGGTTTCTTCGACAGAATTTACCTTCTTACCTTGTGGAGCTCTTTCCGTGTGCCATTCAGAGTAATTAATCCTCATATTATCAAGAAGCTTTGTTGCTTCACCAAGAGTAATGGACATAAAGGTACCTCCAGCAGCTGAATCCAATAGGTTCCGTGAAGAAAAATTCAGTCCTGCATAAAAGGTTTGGATGATCATCCAAGTAGTCAGTCCATGGGTTGGGCAATTTTTACCAAAGATTTCATTCTTTCCCATGCTTGTGCAACATGCTCAGTATCCAATTGTTTAAAATTCATTATGCTACTCCTTAAAGATATAATTTTAGCAGGAGGATAATATCTACCAATAAAAGCATCATTGCATTTAGTCCATGAATCAATACTATTCTTAGGCAGAGATAGCAACCAATCTTTAGCTCTTCCTCTTAATGAGAAAGGGAACAATTTTAATTTTATAATGTCACCATCTACATCTTTATACTTTTTCATTTCACATAATTCAACAAAATTATTAAGATGGGCAGCAGCATCATCAGAACTAACACCAGAAAATTGCTCTCGCATAACAAGATTCAGTAAAGCAGGTTTAATTTCAAAGAATTCTGCTGTAGTAGCAGGTGGAGCAATAGGTGTGCATAAGAAATCATTATTATTTGTGGTTGTGAAGTCACACAACTTAGTATTTTCAGGAGTACCCATTTTAGCAATAGTAAATAAAGAAAACTAGATAAAGTAAATGCAAGTAACTAATTTTTTTGTGCTTTTAATATGGCAAACAAGACAGCAAATAAAGTAAAACTAGCAACTAATTTTTTTGTATTTTGATATAATGCAGCAAACAAAGTAGTAAATAAAATAAAGCAAGATAAAAACAAAGTAAAGAGATTGGATTGTGGAGACTCCCCTTGCAGCGTGTCTTGATCTCCCCGGCAACGACGCCAGAAATTTAGCTTGACACGCGTACAGCACGCGACCGTTTGGGAACCCCAAGTGGAAGGTGTGATGCGTACAGCAGTAAGTTTCCCTCAGTTAGAAACCAAGGTTTATCGAACCAGTAGGAGTCAAGAAACACGTTGAAGGTTGATGGCGGCGAGATGTAGTGCGGCGCAACACCAGGGATTCCGGCGCCAACGTGGAACCTGCACAACACAACAAAAGTACTTTGCCCCAACGAAACAGTGAGTTGTCAATCTCACCGGTTTGCTGTAACAAAGGATTAGATGTATAGTGTGGATGATGATTGTTTGCAGAGAACAGTAGAACAAGTATTGCAGTAGATTGTATTCGATGTAAAGGAATGGACCGGGGTCCACAGTTCACTAGAGGTGTCTCTCCCATAAGATAAATAGCATGTTGGGTGAACAAATTACAGTTGGGCAATTGACAAATAGAGAGGGCATGACAATGCACATACATGATATGATGAGTATAGTGAGATTTAATTGGGCATTACGACAAAGTACATAGACCGCTATCCAGCATGCATCTATGCCTAAAAAGTCCACCTTCAGGTTATCATCCGAACCCCTTCCAGTATTAAGTTGCAAACAACAGACAATTGCATTAAGTATGGTGCGTAATGTAATCAATAACTACATCCTCGGACATAGCATCAATGTTTTATCCCTAGTGGCAACAGCACATCCACAACCTTAGAACTTTCTGTCACTGTCCCAGATTTAATGGAGGCATGAACCCACTATCGAGCATAAATACTCCCTCTTGGAGTTAAGAGTAAAAACTTGGCCAGAGCCTCTACTAATAACGGAGAGCATGCAAGATCATAAACAACACATAGATAGATTGATAATCAACATAACATAGTATTCTCTATCCATCGGATCCCAACAAACACAACATATAGCATTACAGATAGATGATCTTGATCATGTTAGGCAGCTCACAAGACCCGACAATGAAGCATAATGAGGAGAATACAACCATCTAGCTACTGCTATGGACCCATAGTCCAGGTGTGAACTACTCACTCATCACTCCGGAGGCGACCATGGCGGTGTAGAGTCCTCCGGGAGATGAATCCCCTCTCCGGCAGGGTGCCGGAGGCGATCTCCTGAATCCCCCGAGATGGGATTGGCGGCGGCATCTCTGGAAGGTTTTCCGTATCGTGGCTCTCGGTACTGGGGGTTTCGCGACGAAGACTATATGTAGGCGGAAGGGCAGGTCAGGGGGGCACACGGGGGCCCCACACAGTAGGTCGGCGCGGCCAAGGGCTGGGCCACGCCGCCCTGGTGTCTGGGCACCTCGTGGCCCCACTTCGTGACTCCTTCGGTCTTCTGGAAGCTTCGTGTGAAAATAGGCCCCTGGGCGTTGATTTCGTCAAATTCCGAGAATATTTCCTTACTAGGATTTCTGAAACCAAAAACAGCAGAAAACAGCAACTGGCTCTTCGGCATCTCGTTAATAGGTTAGTGCCGGAAAATGCATAAATATGACATAAAGTATGCATAAAACATGTAGATATCATCAATAATGTGGCATGGAACATAAGAAATTATCGATATGTCAGAGACGTATCATGTACTTCAATACAATGATCTCATGAGCTGCCTTACATGATTGAGATCCATCTGATGTAATCGGTGTTGTGTTTGTTGGGATCCGATGGATGATACATTATGATTAGTCTATCTATAAAGTTTGTGAAGTTATTGTTGCTGCAATCTTGTTATGCTTAATGCTTGTCACTAGGGCCCGAGTGGCATGATCTTAGATTTAAGCTCTATAATTATTGCTTAGATTGTATCTACAAGTTGTTTGCACATATTGCTGTCCGGAACCCGAGGCCCCAAAGTGACAGAAATTGGGACAACCGGAGGGGAAGGCTGTGATATGAGGATCACATGTTTTCACCAAGTGTTAATGCTTTGCTCCGGTGCTCTATTAAAAGGAGTACCTTAATAGCCAGTAGATTCCCTTGAGGCCTGGCTGCCACCAGCTGGTAGGACAAAAGATGTTGTACAAGTTTCTCATTGCGAGCACGTATGACTATATATGGAAAGCATGCCTACATGATTAATAATCTTGATGTTCTGTCTTAATGCTTTCAATCCTATCGATTGCCCAACTGTAATTTGTTCACCCAACACTTGTCACTTGTTATTGGAGAGTTACCACTAGTGAAGATCGCTGGGAACCCCGGTCCATCTCTCATCATCATATACTCGTTCTATATGTCATTGGAAGTAGTATCAACTATTTTCTGGTGCCATTGCCTCTGTGTTACTGTTACTGCTGCTGTGTTACTGTTACTATTGCTCTCATATTACTACTGCTTTCACATCACCCCTGTTACTAGTGCTTTTCCAGGTGCAGCTGAACTGACAACTCAGTTGTTAAGGCTTATAAGTATTCTTTACCTCCCCTTGTGTCGAATCAATAAATTTGGGTTTTACTTCCCTCGAAGACTATTGCGCCCTATACTTGTGGGTTATCAAAACTATTTTCTGGCGCCCCGGGGAGGCATAGCTCTACTCATAAGTTCACCTGGGGAGTACACTCTACCTCTCTCTCTCTGTTTTTATTTTATTTTATTTTGTTTTGCTTAGTTTACTTTTGTTTTGCTTAGTTTACTTTTGTTTTGCTTAGTTTATTTCTGTCTAGTATTATTTTTCTTAGTTTACTTTTGCTTAGTTTCTTTTTGTCCTGTTTTATCATATATCCAAAAATCCATAAAAATTTGAAAAATCTAAAAATTAAAAACTGTTGTTATGGAAGAACGCATAACCATGTTGGAGCTTATAGAATATTATAATAATTATAGAGAATCAAGAACGGGTAAAGTCATGAGTGCTGTGATAGAAAAATTGAATACAATTGCTAAAATCTTGCTTAAACGCTATGATATAAATTGTTGCTCTAAAGAGGATACTAAATATCTGAAATTTCAATGTGGCTTTAGTGAAGAAGTTTTAATTAAGAACTACAATTGGAATAACTATATTCATCTCGGGTTCGAAGAGGTAGAACAATTTGTCTTATTTATGGGAGCCTCTGAGATAGAATCCTTCATGGCTAAAAATTATGAAACTTGTGTTGTTTGTAAGGACCTTAAAGATTATGTCTCTTCTATCCTTAATTTTTGCATAGAAAGTTACAGCGATAATCCTTATATTATTGATTATAAAGAGAGACTCATTAATGCACAAGAATGCACTCACAATTTGCAGGAACCTGTGGAGGAGGAAATTGATGAACCTGAAAGCTCATTGGATGAAAAAGAAGAGGAGAGTGATGAACAAAACAAGGAAGAATGGATTAGCTACCCATGCCAACCTTCTAATGAGAGTAACTCTTTATCTCTTACACTATTTAATTGTCCTCCATCCTTACCAAAGGAGGTTGAATGTTATGTTCCTGTGGATTCTCTTGAAATAGTACCTATGAGTAAAACTTGTGAGAATAATTATGCTACTGTTATCTATGATAATTCTATTTTGATAAATCTTATGATAATGCTTTGTTTGTGCCTGATGTCGAAATGCATGGTACTAAAGAGTTTTACGTAGCAAATGTTTATGATAAAGCTCTAGATGATGGTCCTATGTTACTTGATAATATTAATTGTACTACTAATGAAAATGGGATTGGAGAAGTCTTGACTTTATCTATGAGTCCCATATCTCTTGAGATTGATCAATCATCTTGTTATATTATTGATAAAAGTGGGTTTGAAAGTTTTAATCCCATTATTTTTGAGCTTGATAAAAATTATGTGTTTATGGATCATGAAAAGCATGCTTTATGTGATAGTTATATTGTTGAGTTTATTCATGAAGCTACTGAAAATTATTATGAGAGAGGAAAATATGGTTGTAAAAATTTGCATGGTACTAAAACACCTCTCTATACGCTGAAAATTTTGAAGTTACTCTTGTTTTATCTTCTTATGCTTGTCACTTTGTTCTTGATGAATTTATTTGTGTACAAGATTCCTATGAATAGGAAGAGGGTTAGACTTCAATGTGTTTTGAATTTGATTTTTGATGCTCTCTTTTGCTTCAACTCTTATTTCCTGCGAGTGCATCATTAAAATTGCTGAGCCCATCTTAATGGCTATAAAGAAAGCACTTCTTGGGAGATAACACATGTGTTTATTTTGCTACTATTTTGTTGTGTCTTGGAAGTTGTTACTACTGTAGCAACCTCTCCTTATCTTTATTTTATTGCATTGTTGTGCCAAGTGAAGTCTCTAATAGAAGGTTGATACTAGATTTGGATTTCTGCGCAGAAACAGATTTCTATCTGTCACGAATTTGGGCAGGGTTCTCTGTAGGTAACTCAGAAAAACCTGCCAATTTACGTGCGTGTTCCTCAGATATGTACGCAACTTTCATTAGTTTTTATTTTTCTGATTTGAGCAACGGAAGTACCTCTCAAAAATTTGTCTTTACTGGCTGTTCTGTTTTGGCAGATTCTATCTCTGTTTTTTGCATTGTCTCTTGTGGACTTTAAGCAAGGCTTTCTAGATGTGGAGAGCTGTAGCTAATGTTTTATTGAGTTCTTGCAATGTGTCACTACAGGACCAAGGTGGATTAAAGTTTTTTGAGTACTAACCCCTCTAATGAAGTTTATGAGAAGTTTGGTGTGAAGGAAGTTTTCAAGGGTCAAGAGAGGAGGATGATATATGATCAAGAAGAGTGAAAAGTCTAAGCTTGGGGATGCCCCCGTGGTTTATCCCTTCATATTTCAAGAAGACTCAACCGTCTAAGCTTGGGGATGCCCAAGGCATCCCCTTCTTCATCAACAATTTATCAGGTTTCTTCTATTGAAACTATATTTTTATTCGGTCACATCTTATGTGCTTTACTTGGAGCGTCTGTGTGTTTTTACTTTTGTTTTGTTTGAATAAGATCGGATCCAAGCAATCCTTGTGTGGGAGAGAGACACGCTCCGCTTTTTCATATGAACACTTGTGTTCTTCGTTTTACTTCTAATGTTCAATGGTAAAAGTTGGAAGCTATTGCACTTATTGTTATTTGGTTGGAAACAGAAAATGCCTCATATTGTCTTGGATAATTTGATACTTGGCAATTGTTTTGAGCTCTCAAGTAGATCATGCTTAAGCTTGCATCATGTAGTTTGAACCTATTAGTGGAGAACTACCATAAAGCTTGTTGAAATTGGTTTGCATGATTGGTCTCTCTAAGGTCTAGATATTTTCTGGTAAAAGTGTTTGAGCAACAAGGAAGACAGTGTAGAGTCTTATAATGCTTGCAATATGTTCTTATGTAAGTTTTGCTGTACCGGTTCATACTTGTGTTTGCTTCAAATAACCTTGCTAGCCAAAGCCTTGTACTGAGAGGGAATGCTTCTCGTGTATCCAAAACCTTGAGCCAAAACCTATGCCATGTGTGTCCACCATACCTACCTACTATGTCGTATTTCCTGCCATTCCAAGTAAATACTTCATGTGCTACCTTTAAACAATTCAAAATTTATCATCTCTTATTTGTGTCAATATTTTATAGCTCATGAGGAAGTATGTGGTGTTTTATCTTTCAATCTTGTTGGGCAGCTTTCACCAATGGACTAGTGGCTTCATCCGCTTATCCAATAATTTTGCAAAAAGAGCTGGCAACGGGGTTCCCAGCCCCAATTAATCACAAATAGACACTCCTCCATGGTATGTGAAATGTTGGAAGGCACCCGAGGATTCGGTTAGCCATGGCTTGAGAAAGCAAAGGTGGGGAGGAGTGTCATCTAAATAAAACTAAAATAAATAGACACTCCTTCATGGTATGTGATTGTTGGAAGGCACCCGAGGATTCGGTTATCCATGGCTTGTGAAAGCAAAGGTTGGAAGGAGTGTCACCCAAAAATAAAAATAAACTACATCATGGGAGCCGCTCTTTGAAGGTCTGTCTGGCAAGGGGGTTAGAGTGCCCACTACCATTCGTTGACAACAACAAACACCTCTCAAAACTTTACTTTTATGCTCTCTATATGATTTCAAGGGCCTTTCTTTTACTTTTTGTTGAGTCAGTTTACCTATTTCCTTCCATCTTAGAAGCAAACACTTGTGTCAACTGTGCATTGATTCTTACATACTTGCTTATTTGCATTCATCATATTACTTTGTGTTGACAATTATCAATGAGATATGTATGTTGAAAGTTGAAAGCAATTGCTGAAACTTAAATCTTCCTTTGTGTTGCTTCGATGCCTTTACTTTGAATTTGTTGCTTTATGAGTTAACTCTTATGCAAGACTTTTGATGCTTGTCTTGAAAGTACTATTCATGAAAAGTTTTGCTATATGTTATCTATTTGTTAGCAACTATAGATCATTGCCTTGAGTCACTGCATTCATCTCATATGCTTTACAATAGTATGATCAAGGTTATGTAAGTAGCATGTCACTACAGAAATTATTCTTTTTATCGTTTACCTACTCGAAGGCGAGTATGAACTAAGCTTGGGGATGCTGATACGTCTCCAATGTATCTATAATTTCTGATGTCCCATGCTTGTTTTATGACAATACCTACATGTTTTGCTCACACTTTGTAATGTTTTTATGCGTTTTACGGAACTAACCTATTAACAAGATGCCGAAGTGCCAGTTCCTGTTTTTTCCTGTTTTTGGTTCCAGAAAGGCTGTTCGGGCAATATTCTCGGAATTCGACGAAACGAAGACCAAACATCATAATTCACCGAGACGAACCAGAATACCGAAGGGGAGACGGAGAGGAGGGCCAGGGCCCCCCACACCACAGGGCCGTGCGGGCAGGCCCCTGGCCGCGCCGGCCTATGGGGAGGGCGCCCTGGTGCCCCTCCTGCGCCGCCTCTTCGCCTATAAGACCCCTTTCGACCTAAAAACGCGATATGAATTGACGAAACTCCAGAAAGACTCCAGGGGTGCCGCCGCCATCGCGAAAATCCAATTCGGGGGACAGAATCTCTGTTCCGGCACCCTGCCGGGACGGGGAAGTGCCCCCGGAAGCCATCTCCATCAACGCCACCACCTCCATCATGCTCCGTGAGTAGTTCCCCCATGGACTACGGGTTCTAGCAGTAGCTAGTTGGTACTCTCTCTCTCCCATGTACTTCAATACAATGATCTCATGAGCTGCCTTACATGATTGAGATCCATCTGATGTAATCGGTGTTGTGTTTGTTGGGATCCGATGGATGATACATTATGATTAGTCTATCTATAAAGTTTGTGACTTATTGTTGCTGCAATCTTGTTATGCTTAATGCTTGTCACTAGGGACCGAGTGGCATGATCTTAGATTTAAGCTCTATAATTATTGCTTAGATTGTATCTACAAGTTGTTTGCACATATTGCTGTCCGGAACCCGAGGCCCCAAAGTGACAGAAATTGGGACAACCGGAGGGGAAGGCTGTGATATGAGGATCACATGTTTTCACCAAGTTTTAATGCTTTGCTCCGGTGCTCTATTAAAAGGAGTACCTTAATAGCCAGTAGAATCCCTTGAGGCCCGGCTGCCACCGGCTGGTAGGACAAAAGATGTTGTACAAGTTTCTCATTGTGAGCACGTATGACTATATATGGAAAGCATGCCTACATGATTAATAATCTTGATGTTCTGTCTTAATACTTTCAATCCTATCAATTGCCCAACTGTAATTTGTTCGCCCAACACTTGTCACTTGTTATTGGAGAGTTACCACTAGTGAAGATCGCTGGGAACCCCGGTCCATCTCTCATCATCATATACTCGTTCTATATGTCATTGGAAGTAGTATCAACTATTTTCCGGTGCCATTGCCTCGGTGTTACTGTTACTGCTGCTGTGTTACTGTTACTATTGCTCTCATATTACTGCTACTTTCACATCACCCCTGTTACTAGTGCTTTTCCAGGTGCAGCTGAACTGACAACTCAGTTGTTAAGGCTTATAAGTATTCTTTACCTCCCCTTGTGTCGAATCAATAAATTTGGGTTTTATTTCCCTCGAAGACTGTTGCGATCCCCTATACTTGTGGGTTATCAATGCGCGGCGCGGGGCGAGGCGCTATAATGGCCAGGGTCTGCCCAGGTCCTGTTCTTTCTACCTAAACTGAACTAGGGGCTCGACCAGGCGCTGACATGGCCCAAAACCAGTCCGGCGTGGCGCAAAACCAGTGTCAAAACCGCTAATCATCTCCTGGGGTAATTTGCCCGGTTTTGCAAAGTTTGGGGTGTGATTTGTCCCAGTTTAAAGTTAGGGGGTTAGCGCCTGGAACCTGAAACTTGTGGGGGTTATGTGGACTTCCACGGTTTTTACAGAAAGATCCAGCACAAAGAGCTAAATTACAAGTAAGTCCATCTAAAACCCATCGTTGAAAGCCGTGCCGATGGCGCGCCGCTGCACCTCCCTTTGACCATGGTTCGGAGGTGGCCCTCTACGAACGGGAAGTCCTCGAACCTCGAACTCGGAAGAGCCTCCACCTTGCACAACTCCAACGCCGTGGTCAACAACACCAACGCCTTCAAGATCTTCAACACCCGGATCCGCCGTCTCTCGGACTCCGGTGAGGGACTAACGCGATCCACCGCTCCAGAGAGCGCGAGCACGAAGAGGCCGGAAGATCCGTGGCAGAACTCCACCAGAGCACCACCAACGGATAAGAGGAACGGCGACCACAAAAGCCACTCCGGCCACGCCGACACCTACTCAGTGCCGCCGGCTAGCACCCAACCTAATCCTACGCTATGTGCACGCTATGTGCACGCCATGACCCGTTGATTCCCCGTCCTCCTGCCGCCGGAGCGGCCACCGAAGGGCTAGGAATCGAGCGTATCGACGACGGCGAGGTGGATAGAGCGGGGGGTTTCACAAACTCGCATTTCTCTACTGTAGACGGGGAAAGGTGAGGACCAAGGTTTCCTTGTTTCTTCAGAATACTTGAACATGCGGGTCGTTAGTCTCAAACCGGACAATTTGTAAACTACGCAACAAAGCCTGCTTTGATGGAAAATTAATCAAATCTCCTGTTGAAATAATCTGTTACTCTGCTGTGTTTATGAAATATTAGACATGTTTGAATAATCCTGCAGATCAAGAAATGCTTGGAAGAGGCATTGACAACCTGGTGGATATGGCTCTTCCTGCTCGTGAAGCGAATTCATCAAGTTCCATCCTGATCTGTGCTGATGCATGTAGATCTAACCCTAACGCTAACCAGACCCGTGATGACAACAACGTTTGATGTTCCCGATAGGTGGTGGCTTGTTATGTCAGATGAAGATGGAGGTTTCTTTGTTAGATTATTAGGCAATTTCCGTGTGAGCTTAATTACCGAAAACAACATTACAGATGCACAAGCATATTTAACCACACACATCAGACTAAGCACATGCACCAGATCTGAACAAGGAACAAGTAGCAGTGTAAGGCAGGAAAGGAAAAACACGTACATCGCTACCGGAAAGGTCGCACCAGCAGCACCACCATGGGAATCGTTAATGTCGCCCATGGTGTAGTCGGATTTGTCGAGGAAGTAGTCGAACTAGCGAAGAAAATAGCACGAACAGCAGCGAGCTGTCGCACCGAGATGCTCCCCAAAAACCTTATCGCTCGCCTCCTGGTGCGGGATCTCGACGGATAGGGTTTCGGAGGCCTGCTCTCCCATGCGGTTGTGCACGCAGTCACCGGGATGGGGCAGACTAGAGAGTAGCGCAACAAAAGGAACTTCTTTGTGAGAGAGGAAGACTAGAGAATTTTGGGCGTGAGACTCCAGATCTGTTCTGTCTCTTGGTATAGCCTGGGAGGAGAGCCGATTCGCCCGCCTTGCCACGCCTAGGTAGCCAGGGACACGCGGCAAGCATGCACATGCAGGTCGACACGTACCCAACTCAGTTGGTACGCCAAGCAAAAATTTAGGCTTCCTTGTGTGTGTCTCGAACTCGAACTCGAGTAACAAAACGCGACGTGCGTGCATGCGTGACGAGGCGAGGCGAGGCGGGCAGAGGAGGAGGAGTGCGCGAGGGCTCCTTCTATTCTCACGCACTTGGAAGGACTAGAAGAGCAAGCCTTATATACCACTCCAACTCCCTCCCAACTAGCAATGTGGGACTAAAATTTTTCCTCCAAGGCCGTTCCCAAGCTGCCAACATGATGGGCCTTGAGATTTCAGGAATTGTAGGCTATATGGGCTGCCTTACTGGGCTGCAGCCCATCTACATTGAACAATCCCCCACCAGATCTCATATGCACATCAGATGGCACATTAGTTCCATTCACTGTTTAATATACCTGCACTTCATTGGAGGTTGTTAAGTTGAACTTCCACCTAGGCAAGGAGCTATGCTTGACTATAACAGAACAATGGACTATGCCTTGAATTGTCAGCCTTGTGCAGCAAGTTTCACTCAATGTCGGCACGGTACTAGGCTACCATAGCCTTCCCCTCGAGTGGAGCTTATAATTCGTACTCCTCGGCCCTTCATGAGCTTACTAGAGATTCACCCAAATCTCCCACACTGTGACCAGTAGTGTCACTCATATAGGTGTGTTCTTTAAAGATCGCCCTATAGGACAACGTCTTCGCTCATCAAGAGCCGCACAGAACACATTAATACATTGTCAACCTACCTTACATAACTATGAGAGTACTTTGCATCTGCAGCGGAGTGGGAGTATATATAGATTTTCTCTCAACTCAGTTACTCCAGTTTGTTTTCCCATGTCCTAGTTCACAGGATCCCCGATCACATAGGTTGGGTTACCCCCTTGGCAACTCACGTGGGTCTCAAACCCATCTCTCTCGATGCAAGGTCTATTATGTTTCTTGATAGTCCTTTTGTGAAAGGATCTGTCAGATTTTTAGCACTTTGGACATAATCCAATGCTATCACTCCAGAGTTTTTTTAGTTTTCTGACAGACTTCAATCTCCTCTTGACATGTTTGGAACTTTTCATATTATCCTTAGAACTTTTCACTTTGATAATCACAGTTTGATTATCACAGTTCATGAGGATAGCTGGTATTGGTTTTTCAACCATAGGCAAGTCCATCAAGAGCTCACAAAGCCATTCCGCTTCGACAGTAGCTGTATCTAATGCTGTGAGTTCTGCTTCCATAGTTGACCTCTTTAAGATAGTTTGCTTGCAAGACTTCCAGGAAACAACGCCACCACCAAGAGTGAAAACATATCCACTTGTGGCCTTCATCTTAGAATCTGAAATCCATATGGAATCACTATACCCTTCAAGTCCTCTTGGATACCTGGTATAATGAATTCCATAACTCATGGTTCCCTTTAGATAGCGCATCACTCTCTCAAGAGCATGCCAATGATCATCTCCCGGGTTGGCCACAAACCGGCTAAGTTTGCATACAACAAACGAGATATCAGGCCTCGTAGCGCAAGCTAAATACATGAGCGAGCCAATGATTTGAGAGTATCTCAATTGATCTCTAGTTACCTTTTCATTCTTTCAAAGAAAGACACTAGGATCATAAGGTGTGGGACAAGATTTGCAATCAGCATAGCCAAATCTGCTCAACACCATCTCAACATAATGAGATTGCACAAGTGTAATCCCACTATTCCCATCTCGCAATAACTTGATGTTTAATGTAACATCAGCTTCTCCAAGATCTTTCATCTCTAAACACTGGGACAAGAAGGTTTTGACCTCCTCAATCACTTTGAGACTTGTCCCAAAAATTAGTATGTCATCCACATACAAACAAAGGATAACTCCCTCACCCCCACCATGGTGGTAGTGCACACATTTGTCGGCTTCATTAACAACAAAGCCCACATATGTTAAAGTTCTTTCAAACTTCTCATGCCATTGTTTGGGAGCTTGTTTGAGACCATACAAAGATTTCTTTAACTTACATACCTTTCTTTCTTGAACTTCTAGTACGAAACTATCGGGTTGTTCCATGTAAATTTCCTCGTCTAACTCTCCATTTAGGAAAGCCGTCTTAACGTCCATTTGATGAACGAGAAGACTGTGTGAGGCAGCCAATGACAGTAGTACTTGAATTGTGGTCAACCTCACCATATGTGAGTAGGTATCGAAGAAATCTTTGCCTTCCTTTTGGGTATAGCCTTTGGCTACAAGCCGAGCTTTGTATTTTTCAATAGTACCATCAACTCGAAGCTTCTTCTTAAATACCCATTTACATCCTACAGGTTTGCACCCATAAGGACGCTCAGCTAACTCCCATGTTCCATTAGCCAAGATGGAATCAATCTCGCTTTCAACCGCTTCCTTCCAGTAGTCTGCATCAGGAGATGCGAGAGCTTATGAAATGGTTGTGGGAGTATCATCCACAAGATACACAATGAAGTCATTACCAAAAGACTTCACAGTCCTTTGTCTCTTGCTCCTTATGGGAGCTTCATTGTCGTCCTCATTAGAATCTGAACTCTCATCATCAGATTCGCTAAACTCCATAGGAGTTTCATGAATTGGATCAGATTCCCAAATAGGCATGCCGTACATATCTCTCATAGAAAATATATCCTCAAAGAATGTAGCATCTCTTGATTCAAAGATGCTGCCAACATTGATGTCATCCACTCCAGATTTCACCACAAGAAATCTATAAGCTATGCTATGGGCAACATAGCCAAGAAAGACACAGTCCACGGTTTTTGGTCCAAGCTTTCGCTTCTTATTGATTGGAAAATCCACAACAACCCCAAGTTCGTAGGTAGGAGAGTGTTGGTCTTTTCTTTTCCCATTCCTCATATGGGGTAATCTCTTAATTCTTGGTTGGAACACAGTTTAGGACATGACACGATGTCAATATAGCCTCCCCCCACCATTCCTAGGATAAACCCGAACCATCTAACATGGCGTTAACCAAATCTGTTAGAGTAGGGTTTGTTCCTTTCCGCAATCCCATTGGATTGTGGGGAATTGGGAGGCATCCTATCATGAATTATACCATGTTCCGCACAAAATAAATTGAACTCGTTATAAAAGTACTCTCCACCACGATCGGACCGAACCTTTTTTTATCTTTCTTTCAAGTTGATTCTCAACTTTAGCCTTATTGATTTTAAAGAAATCAAGAGCCTCATCTTTAGTTTTCAGGAGATACACATAACAGTACCTAGTGGAATCATCAATCAAAGTCATGAAAAATTTCTTTCCACTTCTTGTCAACTCACCATTCATCTCACATTGATCTGAATGTATGAGTTCTAGTGGTGCCAAATTTCTTTCCTTCGTAGGCTTGTGAGGCTTGCGGGAATGTTTTGCTTGCACACAAGCATGACACTTAGAGCCTTTGACAAAGGTGAATTTACGAATTAAACTCATATCATCAAGCCGCGACATACAACCAAAATTAACATGACAAAGTCTTGAATGCCAAAAATTAGTCTCATTAACACTAGTGCTTACATGGTTCACAACATTATCATAGAAGTCTTCTAGAGAGAAGCGAAACATTCCCTCACATTCATAGCCCTTTCCAACAAAAGTTCCATACTTAGACAGTACAACTTTATTGGACACATACACCAACTTAAACCCATCTTTCATAAGATTAGAGCCACTAACGAGATTCTTCTTGATAGAAGGGACATGCAGCACGTTCTTCAGTTGCACGATCTTCCCCGAAGTAAACTTCAGATCTACCATGCCAGCACCACGAACAGTAGCATGTAACCCATTCCCCATTATTACTGAGGAACCTCGGGCCTGATAAGAGGCAAACATGGAGATGTTAGCACACACATGAACCTTAGCACTGATACGTCTCCAACGTATCTATAATTTCTTATGTTCCATGCTTGTTTTATGACAATACCTACATGTTTTGTTCACACTTTATATTGTTTTGATGCATTTTCCGGAACTAACCTATTGACAAGATGCCGAAGTGCCAGTTCCTATTTTCTGCTGTTTTTGGTTTCAGAAATCCTAGTAAGGAAATATTCTCGGAATTGGACGAAATCAACGCCCAACATCTTATATTTCAAGGAAGCTTCCAGAGCACCGAAGAGGGGCCAGAGGAGAGGCCCAGGGCCACCACACGTGGTGGCGGCGCGGCCAAGAGGGGGGCCGCACCCCCCTGTTGTGTGGCTCCCCCGTGGCCCTTCCGACTCCGACTCTTCGCCTATTTAAGCCTCCCTGACCTAAATCTTCGATACGAATAAGCCACGGTACGAGAAACCTTCCAGAGCCGCCGCCATCATGAAGCCAAGATCTGGGGGACAGAAGTCTCTGTTCCGGCACGCCGCCGGGACGGGGAAGTGCCCCCGGAAGGCATCTCCATCGACATCACCGCCATCTTCATCACCGCTGCTGTCTCCCATGAGGAGGGAGTAGTTCTCCATCGAGGCTAAGGGCTGTACCGGTAGCTATGTGGTTAATCGCTCTCTCCCATGTACTTCAATACAATGATCTCATGAGCTGCCTTACATGATTGAGATCCATATGATGAGCTTTGTAATCTAGATGTCGCTATGCTATTCAAGTGGATTTTACTTATGTGATCTCCGGAGACTCCTTGTCCCACGTGTGTAAAGGTGACAGTGTGTGCACCGTGTGGGTCTCTTAGGCTATATTTCACAGAATACTTATTCACTGGGTTATGATTTGAGTTGGATGTCTCTATGAAATTGTGGTGTGTTAGTACCTCCTATGAATGCTCACAGTGACAGCGTGGGGTGTTTATTAGTACTTGGGAATACATCTTTAAAGTTTGCCTACATGATGAATTAGAGTTCGTTATCTTGCCAGAGAGTAATTCAGAATAGCATAGTGAAGTGCTTATTTATATTCCTTTATGATTGCAATGTTGAGAGTGTCCACTAGTGAAAGTATGATCCCTAGGCCTTGTTTCTAAGCATTGAAACACCATTTCCAACAAGTTCTGTTGCATGTTTACTCGCTGCCATATTTCATTCAGATTGCTATTACCACTCATATACATCCATATGTATTGTATTTCACTATCTCTTCGCCGAACTAGTGCACCTATACATCTGACTAGTGTATTAGGTGTGTTGGGGACACAAGAGACTGTAGGATAACGTTGCATAGAAAACAAAAAAAATTCTACCGCGAACACGCAATCCAAGCCAAGATGCAATCTAGAAGACGGTAGCAACGAGGGGATTATCGAGTCTCACCCTTGAAGAGATTCCAAAGCCTACAAGAGGAGGCTCTTGTTGCTGCGGTAGACCTTCACTTGCCACTTGCAAAAGCGCGTAGAAGATCTTGATCACGATCCCTCCGGCGCCACGAACGGGCAGCACCTCCGTACTCGGTCACACGTTCGGTTGTTGATGAAGACGACGTCCACCTCCCGTTCCAGCGGGCAGCGGAAGTAGTAGCTCCTCTTGATCCGACAGCACGACGGCGTGGTGTCGGTGGCGGTGGAGAACTCCGGCGGAGCTTCGCTAAAGCACGCGGGAGATATGGAGGAGAGGGGGGCGGCTAGGGTTTGGGAGGGGGTGGCCGGCCACTTCAAGGGGGGCGGCCAGCTTGTGGTCTTAGGGTGGCCGGCCCCCTCCCCTTGGCCCTCATTATATAGGTGGAACACCCAAGAGTTGTTCTACAAGTCTTCGAATAAGACCCCAAACCAAAACCTTCCATAACTCATGAAACCTACCCAAGCTAGGACTCCCACTAGAGGTGGGAGTTCCACCTTCCTTGGGAGGGGGTGGCCGGCCCCCCTTGGGGAGTCCACTTGGGACTCCTCCCCCTTAGGGTTGGCCCGCCATGGGAGGTGGAGTCCCACCGGGACTCCGCCTTCCTTGGTGGTTTCTTCCGGACTTTTCTAGAACCTTCTAGAACCTTCCATAGAACCTTCCGCATCATTTTAGTTCACACAAAATGACATCCTATATATGAATCTTATTCTCCGGACCATTCCGGAACTCCTCGTGATGTCCGGGATCTCATCCGGGACTCCGAACTAATATTTGAACTCCATTCCATATTCAAGTTCTACCATTTCAACATCCAACTTTAAGTGTGTCACCCTACGGTTCGTGAACTATGCGGACATGGTTGAGTACTCACTCCGACCAATAACCAATAGCGGGATCTGGAGATCCATAATGGCTCCCACATATTCAACGATGACTTTAGTGATCAAATGAACCATTCACATATAATACCAATTCCCTTTGTCACGCGATATTTTACTTGTCCGAGGTTTGATCTTCGGTATCACTCTATACCTTGTTCAACCTCGTCTCCTGACAAGTACTCTTTACTCGTACCGTGGTATGTGGTCTCTTATGAACTTATTCATATGCTTGCAAGACATTAGATGACATTCCACCGAGAGGGCCCAGAGTATATCTATCCGTCATCGGGATGGACAAATCCCACTGTTGATCCATATGCCTCAACTCATACTTTCCGGATACTTAATCCCACCTTTATAACCACCCATTTACGCAGTGGCGTTTGGTGTAATCAAAGTACCTTTCCGGTATAAGTGATTTACATGATCTCATGGTCATAAGGATTAGGTAACTATGTATCGAAAGCTTATAGCAAATAACTTAATGACGAGATCTTATGCTACGCTTAATTGGGTGTGTCCATTACATCATTCATATAATGATATAAAATTATTATTAATAACATCCAATGTTCATGATTATGAAACTAATCATCCATTAATCAACAAGCTAGTTTAAGAGGCATACTAGGGACTTCTTGTTGTCTACATATCACACATGTACTAATGTTTCGGTTAATACAATTATAGCATGATATATAAACATTTATCATAAACATAAAGATATATAATAACCACTTTTATTATTGCCTCTTGGGCATATCTCCTTCAGTCTCCCACTTGCACTAGAGTCAATAATCTAGTTTACATTTGTAAAGATATAACACCTTGGCCTTCTGGTGTTTTATCATGTTTTGCTCACGGGAGAGGTTTTAGTCAACGGATCTGACATGCTCAGAAACGTATGTATTTTGTAATTCATTTGCGTCTCAACGCATCACTCATTTCCAAATGAGTCGGCATTAAATATGTTTGGTCTTCTGGTGGAACCTTAATTCCGTGGTCTGAAATATGTTACTAATATTGTCACACACAATATAGCTTCAAAGTTCTGACTCTGTCGAAACTACACAAAGTTCTCAAAGAACCTCTTGACTTTAACATCCTTTGTCATTGTCAAAAAAATGACATATTCTGCCTTCTTTTGTAGAATCCGTCATAATATTTAGAACTCTTCTAAATCTAGCATAGACAACTTCTAGCTCATCGTGCTACCTTTTAAACAACACTTAGTCTAATTTGAGATTGAAATTTTATTTTCATATGTGACAAAACAAATATCGGTGCAACATCTTACAGCGATTTGTTTGTCATTTCCCATACAAAACTATATATATATATCCTTAGTTCTTCTAAAGTACTCAAGAATATTCTTACTGTCGTCCAATGATCATCATATGAATCATTCTGGTATATGCTGATAACACTTTATAGCACATGACATCTGATTGTGTACATATTATTCGTGATCTATAATCACTCATGTGTTTTTACTCATTGAGTGTCAGATACACTCAAGTCTTGTTAAAACTTAACATGACAAGAATATTTTCTTAATATTTTTATATTGAACTATTTCAATATCCATTCTATGTACTTTGACTTGAACATATTATGTGTTTCAATCTATCTTCATAGATCTTGACACAAAATTTGTTTCAGTCCATATCACTTTCATTGAAGTTAATTTTTCAATGAAACCTTTTAATCAAGTATGTAATTACATTATTTATAACCAACTATGTGTCTTCTACATAAGTATTATTAATATGTCTCAGCGCTCCCACTTAATTTCTTGCAAATGCAAGCCTCCTCATCGTCTCTGATGAAATCAAAAACTCTTTGACTATTTCATCCAGTGAAGATTCAAACTCCGCTATACTTACTTCATCAAATTGAAGTTTGTATACCTATCTAGTATTCCACGGACCAGCAAAACTCTTGGTTGTATCTTGTATACACCTTTTAATACATACTTCTGATAGGTAATGTATTTTGCCATCCTACTAACATATCTCATAAAAGAAATATGTAGTGATTACTAGAATAATCCACATAGACTATAAGCATTGCTACGGAAGATCTAATCTTATCGTAGTCAACTCTTTGAACTTTGTCGTAAACAATTTTTCGACAAGTCGAGCTTCTTTAAGGATATTCCATCCAAGTCCATCAATTTTATAGATCCATTTACTTTCAAAAAGTATTTATCTATCTTGGATTTCATGGCATATAGCCATTTTAACGGAGTCAGGGCCCATCATAACTTCTTTGTTTGTAGTTGGTTTATCATTGTTCAAAATCAATCCTTTGTTCACAAATCATTTATTTGATCACAAAGTAAACCATACCTACAAGGTTAAATATGTACTTCGATCTCCATGGCTAAAACACTTTGTAGTCATGGGAGCGATGATCGTTGTGGCCGCTTCCGAAACCAATTCCGATGCTGCGCTACTCTGATCATTATGCTCAGGTTCATAAACCTTATCAAGTTCTATTGTCCTCCCACTCAAATACTTCGCTAGAAACAATTTCTTTGGAAATAAGAAACATTGACAAACACTTTTGTCTTTGTCTACATAGTGGGAAGAATTCCCAATCAATTCTCTGGGATAACCAACAAAGACATTCATCCGATTTTGGTTGTAAACTTATTTACTTATGCTATGCATACCAAAATTTTAAGAAAAGACTATTAGGATTCATACCCATACCATAACTCGTATGGTGTCATTTCAATGGATCATGATGATGCTCTATTAAGTGTAAAAGCGGTAGTCACTAAAGCATAATCCACAAAATATAATGGCATCAATATTTTATCTCATCATTGATCCAACAAGGTTTGGATACGTCTTTTGGATACTTCATCATCACTATGATACTCCAAGAAACGTGAGTTGTAGAACAACTTCATAACTCTCTTAGATGTTCGCTAAAACTCGTAATTCAAATATTTTCACCATGATCCAATCATAGATATTTGACTTTTCTATTACGATGATTTCCACTTCATGCTGAAATTTATTTGAATCTATTCAAACTTCTTCCTTATCGAATATATCCACATATATATACTCAATTCATTGTTTGAAGTTTTCATGAAGTAGAAGAATCTCCTGCACACAACTATGCCCAGTGAACCACATATATCATTATGTATGTTTTCACTAAGTTAGTTGCCCGTTCAACTCTTGGCCTATGAACGGTATTTTAATCATTCTCTTTAGAAAAGATTTGCAAGCGCCAAACGATTCAACAAATCAAATGACTCCAAAATCCATTTGCATGGAGTTCCTTCATGCGTTCCTTTCTAACATGACCTAAATGGCAGTTCCACAAATACGTGGAATTCAAATCATTTGCCTTATGGCATTTTAGCGTCAGTGTTATGTATGTGTTTTTCACCATTAAGATTTATAATAACTTATCCATCGTACATGGAGTAATGTCATAATTTGAACAACTCATTGTTTTCATTTGACCAGAGCAAAATAACAATTATTAAGTTCTTTATTATAAATTCTAAGGGCTAGATAGAATGCCAACGACGAACATAATAACACTTTATTTTGTTCCAGACGTGTATTCCTATCATATTCCTTGTCAGTCACTTAGGCCATTGTATTCTTGTATTGTGTTGTTTTGTATGACACTTCATACCAACCAATATAGTACTAATACCCAAGAATTTCATAGTGTGACTTAACTAGGAATACAACCATAACATGTATATCATTTATATACACCTGAGCTAGACTTTCTAGTCTTTTCTTTTCTTTTTGCCAAAATATCTTTTGCAGTTTCTCTTTTAGCTTTCCTCATTATTCAGAAAAACAATTCAACATCAATAACTTCTAGGTTTGTTGGTCAAATACCAATAACCTTGAGGTTCTTACTTTGAAGTTGATCATCATATGACAAGTGTTTCAGATTTCACTATTAGTAACTTTGTAATATGATGAACAATTTCACTCATAATTTTATCCATCATATCATGACGACTTTTCGAGACCATGTCTGTACATGCTAGGCTCGTAAAGTTTTAACCTTAGTATTTGCATGTGCAAATCTAACTTGCATCCGTTGTATGCACACGTAGAATCTATCACACCCGATCATCACGTGATGCTTCGAAACGACGAGTCTTACCAACGGTGCATACTAAGGATGATTACTTCATGGATATGCGAATATCGTTAGTGCCCCAATGGTTGGAGGATTGGGACGCCTTGCGTCTTCAACCTTCGTACATTCCCATAAAACTTATGAGTTTATGTAGTCTCACCAAATTATATTCTATCATCTTGCAATAAGGTCTTAGATATCACATATATCTCATACCTTGATTATTTCTGAAAACTAAATTTTCAGCTCCTTACTTTTCAAACAGATTTGAACTTCAAGTTTCACGGAGACAAGATAACTTTAGGTACTAATTGAAACCACAACTCTTTGAATCAACAATGTGAGGTTTACTAAAAGTTTGCAATAGGACTTAATCATTTCTTGATTCTTTAAAAATACGGTACCAGTCCGTAAAGTTTCTTATCAGACTTAACAATATTTTTATCTCAATAACAAGACTAACGCATAGCAGTAAACGGATGCCAATTCTACAAATTAATTCAAAATACTACTCAGACTATGTTTATGATAATTAGTTCATGTTTTAATCTAATTACTAATGAACTCCCACTTAATACAACATCCCTCATAGTTGTTAAGTGGTACACGATCCAAATCCACTACAGCAAAACCGATCATCACGTGAGATGATGTAGCTTCAATGGTGAACATCAACATGTTGATCATATCATCCATATGACTCGTGTTCAACCTTTCGGTTTCCGTTGTCCCGAGGCCATGTCTGTACATGCTAGGCTCGTCAAGCAAACCCAAGTATTCCGCGTGTGCAACATGGCTTACACCCGTTGTATGTTTGAGTTTATCACATCCGATCATCACGAGATGCTTCAAAACGTCAAACTATATCAACGGTGCATACGAGGGGAGAACACTTTATTATCTTGATATTAAAGTGAGGGATCATCTTATAATGCTACCGTCGCGTTCTAAGAAAAATAGGATGCATAAAGGATTAACATCACATGCAGTTCATATGTGATATGATATGGCCCTTTTGTCTTTGCGCCTTTGATCTTCATCTCCAAAGCACGGACATGATCTCCATCATCAACGGGCATGATCTCCATCATCGTCGGCGTAGCGTCAAGGTTCATGGCGCCGTCTTCATGGTTGTTCACCTCATGTAGCAACTATTACAAGTACTTTAAAATACTACTCAACATGAAATTTAAAGACAACCATAAGGCTCCTGCCGGTTGCCACAATACAATAATGATCATCTCATACATATTCATCATCACATTATGGCCATATCACATCACCAAACCCTGCAAAAACAAGTTAGACGTCTCTAATTTGGTTTGCATATTTTACGTGGTTTAGGGTTTTCGAGAGAGATCTAATCTACCTACGAACATGAACCACAACGGTGATACTAATGTTGTCAATAGAAGAGTAAATTGAATCTTCACTATAGTAGGAGAGACAGACACCCGCAAAGCCTCTTATGCAATACAAGTTGCATGTCGAACGAGGAACAAGTCTCATGAACGCGGTCATGTAAAGTTAGTCCGAGCCGCTTCATCCCACTATGCCACAAAGATGCAAAGTACTCAAACTAAAGATAACAAGAGCATCAACGCCCACAAAACCATTGTGTTCTACTCATGCAACCATCTATGCATAGACACGGCTCTGATACCACTGTAGGATAACGTTGCATAGAAAACAAAAAATTTCCTACCGCGAACACGCAATCCAAGCCAAGATGCAATCTAGAAGACGGTAGCAACGAGGGGATTATCGAGTCTCACCCTTGAAGAGATTCCAAAGCCTACAAGAGGAGGCTCTTGTTGCTGCGGTAGACGTTCACTTGCCGCTTGCAAAAGCGCGTAGAAGATCTTGATCACGATCCCTTCGGCGCCACGAACGGGCAGCACCTCTGTACTCGGTCACACGTTCGGTTGTTGATGAAGATGACGTCCACCTCCCGTTCCAGCGGGCAGCGGAAGTAGTAGCTCCTCTTGAATCCGACAGCACGACGGCGTGGTGTCGGTGGCGGTGGAGAACTCTGGCGGAGCTTCGCTAAAGCACGCGGGAGATATGGAGGAGAGGGGGGCGGCTAGGGTTTGGGAGGGGGTGGCCGGCCACTTCAAGGGGGGCGGCCAGCTTGTGGTCTTAGGGTGGACGGCCCCCTGCCCTTGGCCCTCATTATATAGGTGGAACACCCAAGAGTTGGTCTACAAGTCTTCGAATAAGACCCCAAACCAAAACCTTCCATAACTCATGAAACCTACCCAAGCTAGGACTCCCACTCGAGGTGGGAGTTCCACCTTCCTTGGGAGGGGGTGGCCGGCCCCCCTTGGGGAGTCCACTTGGGACTCCTCCCCCTTAGGGTTGGCCCGCCATGGGAGGTGGAGTCCCACCGGGACTCCGCCTTCCTTGGTGGTTTCTTCCAGACTTTTCTAGAACCTTCTAGAACCTTCCATAGAACCTTCCGCATCATTTTAATTCACATAAAATGACATCCTATATATGAATCTTATTCTCCGGACCATTCCGGAACTCCTCGTGATGTCCGGGATCTCATCCGGGACTCCGAACTAATATTCGAACTCCATTCCATATTCAAGTTCTACCATTTCAACATCCAACTTTAAGTGTGTCACCCTACGGTTCGTGAACTATGCGGACATGGTTGAGTACTCACTCCGACCAATAACCAATAGCGGGATCTGGAGATCCATAATGGCTCCCACATATTCAACGATGACTTTAGTGATCGAATGAACCATTCACATATAATACCAATTCCCTTTGTCACGCGATATTTTACTTGTCCGAGGTTTGATCTTCGGTATCACTCTATACCTTGTTCAACCTCGTCTCCTAACAAGTACTCTTTACTCGTACCGTGGTATGTGGTCTCTTATGAACTTATTCATATGCTTGCAAGACATTAGACGACATTCCACCGAGAGGGGCCAGAGTATATCTATCCATCATCGGGATGGACAAATCCCACTGTTGATCCATATGCCTCAACTCATACTTTCCGGATACTTAATCCCACCTTTATAACCACCCATTTACGCAGTGGCGTTTGGTGTAATCAAAGTACCTTTCCGGTATAAGTGATTTACATGATCTCATGGTCATAAGGATTAGGTAACTATGTATCAAAAGCTTATAGCAAATAACTTAATGACGAGATCTTATGCTACGCTTAATTGGGTGTGTCCATTACATCATTCATATAATGATATAACCTTATTATTAATAACATCCAATGTTCATGATTATGAAACTAATCATCCATTAATCAACAAGCTAGTTTAAGAGGCATACTAGGGACTTCTTGTTGTCTACATATCACACATGTACTAATGTTTCGGTTAATACAATTATAGCATGATATATAAACATTTATCATAAACATAAAGATATATAATAACCACTTTTATTATTGTCTCTTGGGCATATCTCCTTCAGAGACTTCTTGTATCGTGATTGCAGGGTTGCTTGAGAGGGATATCTTTGACCTCTTCCTCCCTGAGTTCGATAAACCTTGGGTGATTCACTGAAGGGAAACTTGCTGCTGTTCTACAAACCTCTGCTCTTGGAGGCCCAACACTGTCTACAGGAAAAGAAGCGTGAGTAGACATCAAGCACATGTATCAACCCACCATTCTGTGGGCTGAAACACCGAAAGAACAGTAGGTAATATATTACCATACCCTGTAGTTCCTTCCTCTGTGTTGCCAATGACCATATTGACAAAATTTGAATTCTGTCTAGCCTGAACTTTCTTTCCTTTACGTTGTGGACAACGATGAGCCCAATGACCCGTCTCGCCACACACCCAACAATGATCATTCTTCTCCGTTTTCCCCTTCCTTTTGAAGTTGGTAGTTTGAGAGACTCTCTTGTTCTTTCCCTTAAACTTGTGGGCATTTTTCTGCACCATATTGGCAGCAGAACGTCCCTCGGTTCCTCCATGTGTTTGTCTTTTACCCTCGCCTTCTCCTCAACATCCAGAGATCCAATGATATTCTCAACAGTGAACTCATTCCTTTGATGTTTCAGAGAAGTGGCAAAGTTCCTCCACGAAGGGGGAAGCTTAGCGACAATGCATCCCGCGACAAACTTTTCCGGTAGCACACACTTGAGGAGCTCAAGTTCCTTTTCCACGATCTGTATCTCATGAGCCTCTTCCACTACATATTGCTTCTCAACCATTCTGTAGTCATTGAACTGCTCCATAGCATATAGTTCACCTCCGGCATCGGCTGCACCAAACTTAGCGTCCAGTGCATCCCACAGTTCCTTCCCATTTAGGATGTGCAGATAAGCATCAACCAACTTGTCTCCAAGCACACTAAGGACAACACCCACATAGATTACGGTGGCATCCTGAATGGTTTATCCTCATCAGGAGTAAGCGGACCTCTGGGAGTACCATCCGCAACTCGGTGCACGCACATAGCAGTGAGCCATAAGAGGGTCTTATTCTGCCAACTCTTGAAATGAGAACCTGTAAACGGGCTGGGTTTGAGCGCAGCAGCAAAACCAGATGGTGAAAATTGCCTAAGCATATAAGGTTTTTGGATTGTTAGATTATTAGGCAATTTCCGTGTGAGTTTAATTACCAAAAGCAACATTACAAATGCACAAGCATACATAACCACACACACATCATACTAAGCACATGCACTAGATCTGAATAAGGAACAAGTAGCAGTGCAAGGTAGTAAATGAAAAACACATACATCGCGACCGGGAAGGTCGCACCACCACCACCACCATGGGAATCGTTGATGTTGCCCATGGTGTAGTCGGATTTGTCGAGGAAGCAGTTGAACTAGCGAAGAATAGCACGAACAGCAGCACGAGACGCCCCCCAAAAACCTTATCGCCCGCCTCCTGGTGCGGGATCTCGAAGGACGGGGTTTCGGAGGCCTGCTCTCCCGGATGGCTGTGCACGCAGTCGCCAGGATGGGAAAGATTAGAGAGTAGTGCAGCAAAAGGAACTTCTTTGTGAGAGAGGCAGACTAGAGAGTTCTGGGCGTGAGACTCCAGATCTGTTCTGTCTCCAGGGACACGCGGCGAGCATGCACATGCAGGTCGACATGTACCCAACTCAGTTGCTGCACCAAGCAAAAAATTTAGGCTTCCTTAAGTGTGTCTCGAACTCAAGTCACGAAACGCGACGTGCGTGATGAGACGGGGCGGGCGGAGGAGGAGGAGTGTGCGAGGGCTCCTTCTATTCTCACTCACTTGCAAGGACTAGAAGAGCATCCCTTATATACCACTCCAACTCCCTCTCAACTAGCAATGTGTGGGACTAAACTTTATCCCCCAAGCTTGTTCCCAAGCTGCCAACATAATGGGCCTTGAGATTTCAGAAATTGTAGGCTATATGGGTTGCCTTACTGAGCTGCAGCCCATCTACATCCTACATTCTTTTGGTTGTCGATGAAAGCTAGTTATCTTTTTCTTTGGCTGCAGTCTCCCGCCTTATTCGTTCAGGTGTCCTGCCATGATACTGCTAGTTCCTTAAAAATTCCTAGCTTTGTTCTTTTTATTCAGAACTTCGCTGAGTCTGGTTCCCACCTGACGCTAGAACTAGGTGGCATTTACTTCTGTTCGCACATGGATGTTTTGTTGTAGCTATTTCCGTTATGATCGATAATGAAAATCGATCCCACTTGGTGGGTTTGCGTTGATATTTTTTTCTCAATCCGGACCTGAGAAGGAAAAAAGCAACCTGCTTGACCCGTGTTTCGTCAGGGCATGTACAACGGTATCTAGTCCGCCGTCGGTAGAAAAGGCCACATAGGAAATTAGATAAAAAAGCATATGAAATTAGATGACATGGCTGAGAGGGAAACTGGAGAACGCAGGTCACCAGCTACGAGGCATGCCGTCGCCAGACTCTAGAGTACTCTTCAAGGGCGCCAGCAATGCGGCCATGTCTGTGACACCATGGTGGACGGGGATGAAGCAGTGCGACTGGTGTGGACTGTAGAACACGGTGATTGGTGTGGTGAAGCAGCGTGCACGTAGGATGCTAGAAATACGAAACGTTGGCATGCCATGGGGTACTCCTTGTCGCTCCAGGCGATCCACACCAGAGACATTGAAAGAAGATGAAGAAAGCAAAAAAGAAAAATTGAAAATTAATTAACAACAAGAGTGAAGATTGAATAGAAGAGACTGACTTCACTTCTGAAGAAAATAACAATAATAGCGGATCTAAAATGGGAAACAAAGAATGGTAGAATGAAAATCATAAGTGAATTATGAAACACAAGTAAAATACCATCATAAAACTGAAATTGATTCTCTGTTTTATCTACCTTTTCTAGATCTTAAAGGTTGGAAAAGATAAAATACCATGATGGATCGTAAATTAAAAATTAATTCCAAAGACAAGAATGAAGACCGCTATGAATGACAATCACCACAAACTTAAGCACTAATTAACATTGACCAGTAATCATGCTTTGCATTTAAAAGACCAAGAAAACAAATAGGAAATACATGTAAAATTTATACTGATTGAAATATGACTGATCAAACTGAATCAACTATGATCTCAGTCTAGGAAAGAATGACTAAACTGGAACTTATGACTGAAAACTAAGAATTGCTACATTAACTGTTTTTTTTAAGACATACATTAACTGTCAAATGATAAAACTGAGAAGTGAAATATTGATTATCCAAGAATGATAAATAACTGAGAATGATACGATCATACAAATGCAAACTTCTATGACTGATCAAATATGGACTGGACAAACTATTATCTGAGACTATGAAAGAATGACCAAACTGAAACGTCGGACTGAAAACTAAGAATGGCTACACTAGCTCTTCGAGTGACAAAGCTGAGAAGTAAAATACTAATAAACAGTGATTGAAAAAAAACTGAACACTTGTGAAATGTGAAAGTGCATGGATCTCCCATGTGTGATTTTGGTAATTGATAACAATCCCTATTGACTAATGTCTGCATTGAGTTATATTTGTAGGAGTTGTCCATAGGCAATGCTTGAACTATATGTTGGCTTCAAGGTTGCAATAAGAATAAATTGATGAAGAATATCAAGTGTCAAGTATGTCTTGAAGATCAAGATGAAGTGATCCCTCAAGTTTAACTTCAAGACATCAACATGATGATGAATAAACAAATAAAGTGCAAATTCAAGATGAGCCATCTCGAAGAGAACATTTGCTTGAAGCTTTCCATCCATATGGTGATCATGGATATGTGAAGATGTGCCGAAGAAGAAGCTCCCGCATGGTGGATTATGGAGAGCAATCCACAAGGTTTCGTCAAGCAATCACTATCAAAAAAGATGTTCCATCTTGTTGCGGTGAAGATCGTCATCATCAAGCTCAAGAGGAATGCGCAAGGTTAAGGTTTTCTCTTGATAGGATTTCTTTCTTACCGGTCTCATGGTGTAGTTGGAGACCGGTTTATAGTTTAGTTGCCGTACTATCAAGAGGGCTCTCGAGCGAGTAACTTGATCGTATCATTCGGAGAGCTCAAACCTTTGCATCCTTGCATCACATTTCTTGGTGGTTATTTGGATCTCATTCATGTGATTTTTTGGAGCTTGTTCTTACTCTCATGACAAGCTCTAGTTCATCGAGAATGATTTTTTGCACAGAAAACTTGTTGCATTTTTGAGGTTTGAGGTTTTACTGGTATGTCTTTTTATAGATAGGTCAAACCTTTCATCATTTATTTCTACCCTCCCTTGCTGGACTATGATGGTTCCCTGCATGATCTTGTAGATCTTGTTACAATCTTTGAAATAAACCCAAGATCATCAAAATTGAAGTCCGGATGCTGAAGTTATGGTCTTTCTCGTTTTGCTGTTGCGGCCAGTTTTTCCAGGCCGGAATTCCAGGACAGAAATTTGCAAAATTTCTGGCCCCTGAAAATGGCTAAGGACTTAATGGTGCAGACCCCCTGGATCCCGTCTCCCGGAAATTTGGCCGGAAATTTCATGCCTGCCCGGAATTTGTGGCGGGGGGGGGGGGGGGCGGGGATTTCCAGCCCTCACTTAGTCCGGATATTCCGGCCTGGAAAGTCCCAACGGCCATATTTTGTGGGCAACATATAAAAGTCCCCCTTCTTCCTCCTTGGGCTGGTTACTACTCATATTATCTATCCTCCATTGTTGTTCTTGAGTAGATTGCTCTATCTCTCAACCCCTCCATGATTCTTGCCCCCATTTGAGGGAAAAGAGGGAGGAGATCTTGATCTACATTTCTACCAATCAATTCCCTCCCTTTGTGAGTGGAATCCTCTAGATCTTGACCTTGGAGTTATGTGTGATTTTCCTATGTTCTTCCTCTCTTCTTCCCCCACAAGCTTTTGTAGCTTTGGTGGAACTTGGGAGTGAAGGATTTGCCATTGCATTTGGTGCATCGGTTTTAGTGTTCCACGGTGATTCGTGGAAGTAAAAGTGAGGAGCTTGTTTATCTTGGGTTCTTGGAACCCAGACGGCTTTTAGACCTTTGTGGTGACTTCCTTGGGAGCCTCCAATTAAGTTGTGGATGTGTGCCTCAAGCTTTCTGTAAAGCCCGATTTCTGCTTCCAAGAAAATCCCTTAGTGGAACCGTGACCTAGGCCTTTTTGGGAAGGGTCACCGGAGAATAAGGTGAGCCCTTCGTGGCGCTCGGTGTGTGGTGTGACTACTGCATCTTGGGGTGAGGCCTTTTTGGCGTTGGTGTGCATTGAGGAACCACACCTCAAGGTGAGGCCTCTTGTGGCGTTCGAGAGCACTAAACCACCGCTCCTCTCCAACAGAGATTAGCACTAGCAAGAGTGTGAACTTCGGGATAAATCATCATCTCCCGCGTGCCTCCCTCGGTTATCTCTATACCTGAGCTCTTTACTTACGCAGTTTACTTTTTGATATCCTTCATGCTTGAAGTTATATATATCTTGCTATCACATAGTTGCTTCTATTGCTTAGCATAAGTTGTTTGTGCACATAGGTGAACCATAGTATATAGGTTTTGGGCTTGACAAAGTAAACGCTAGTTTTATTCCGCATTTGTTAAGCCCATCTCGTAAATTTTTTAAATCGCCTATTCACACCCCCTCTAGGAGACATTTGTGTCCTTTCAATTGGTATCAGATCCCAGTCTCTCATTTTAGGCTTCACCGCCTTGAGAGTAAAGATGTCGGCTAGAGGATTCGTGCTTGATGACACTTTTATATTCGATGGCACAAATTATGATGTTTGGATAATTTGAATGCTTAGTCATTTTCGGACATTGGCCCTCATATGGAGCAAATTGTAGATATAGGTTTTTCTCCTCCTATGGATTCCCAAAATCTATCTTTAGAGGATGAGAAAAATTTATATCTCAATGCACATGCTTATAATGATCTTATGACCACTTTGAGAGATGTTGGTCTTTTTCCATTCTTGCCTTTTTGGAGCGCTCATGAGTTATGGACAAAGATTCAAGATAAATATGATGTGTCCAATATTATTAAGGATGATTGCATTGCTTCCACTTCCGGCCGTGATGAGTTCTCATCTTCATCCACTTCACCAATCTGTGGCAAGACACAAGGTAATGATATGTTGAGTGGTGATGAAAATTGCAATGTTGATATTGAGCTTAGCATTGATGATCCTTCGTCTATATCTCATTGCAATGCTTCGTCTTTGGACTCAAACACTTCTAGAACTATAAATGGCATACATGCTTGTGTTGATATTCCTTGCATATCATGTGTAAACTGTTTAAACAAATCTCATGATGATATGCTTGCTTTGTCTTGTGGCCATGATAAAAATGCTTCTATTTCCTCTCGTTGTTGTATAACTAACAATGTTGAGGAAACCGAAGATTCTATTGTTCAAGACAAGATCTTGAATGGAGCCTCAAGTAACTCTTCATATTTATCTCACGGTTCTCATATATGCCTTATGGCCAAGGGCTCCATGGTATCTCCTACCATGGAACCTAATATTTCTCGTGTTGATAAGGATGAGGATGATTATGAAGAAGATGAGTGGGTTGCCTCTTTACGGGATAAGGGTAAGAATGTATATTGCGTTATTTACAAAGATAAAATTGCTTGCTCTCACTTCTTTGAAATCTTGACTATTGCTATTGAGAGCCAAAAACTTATTTGGATGCGTGAGAACACCATCTCTAATATGGGTTCCCTTGAACGTGAGTATGCCGATGAATTGGCATCCCTAAAGGATGAACTTGAAGAAGAACAAACCACCAAGGAAGCTCTTGAGGAAACCTTCGTTCTATAATTGTCTAGAGAAAAGGAAAACCATGATAGAGCTATTGAGGTGGCAAATGAGCTAAAGATAAAAAATGATAAGCTTGTGTTTCTTAATGCTAAATTCCTTGAGGATTTTGAGCAACTCCAAAAGGTCTCAAGGGTCATTGAGAGTGCGCTCACCAAACTCACTGAGTCGCATGAGCAACTTAAAGATTCTTATCTATATGAGCATGCCAACTTGCCTAATCCTATTGCTATTAATAATGATGCTTGTGCTACTAACTCTACCTCTTGTGAAGCATCTATATTGAAGGACATTGTTGAGCTAATGGCTCAACTTGAATTGCTAACTAGAAATTATGGGAAATTGGAAGAAAATCATGGAAAGATTTCTCACTCCCATGAGGATTTTCTAGCTTCCCATGATAGGATAAAGTTAGCTCATGAGACTATTATGTCAAAGGTAACATCTTGTGAGCCTCATGTGTACACTAGCACTACTACTCAAAATGCTATATTGCTATGTGCTAGTCCTAGTAATTCATCCACTCATAGTATTGCTAAATCTTGTGATGAATTATCTTCCTTTCCTTGTTGCTAGAACAATGAAAGTTCTACTTTCTCTAGTACTTGTGTTGTTACTAACCATGTAGAGGAAATCAAAGAGCTCAAGGCCCAAGTCACTTCTTTGAAGAAAGACTTGGTAAAGAGTGGACTTGGATTCAACTCCAACAACAAGAACAAGTCCAAGAACAACAAGAATAATAAGGTCCAATTACAAGTCAAAGACCCGACCAAAATTGTTTTCTTCAAGTGCAAAATTCAAGGGCACCATGTTAGATCTTGCCCTTTGAAGAAGAAGCAAAAAGGTAAGCAGCATCAAGCTCAAACTCATATTCAACCTCAAGTTTAAGAAAGGCCATTTCCCAAGAAGAAACAAGCTAATGCTCCCATTATGGATAAATCTAGTGAGAAGAAGGAGAAGAGAAGAACTTGCTACATATGCCATGAGAAGGGCCATATCCTTTTGCACTATTGGTACCGCATCCAACCCTATCATCATTCATGATGTTTATCCTCTTCGTAAGGATGAGGGTGGCAATGTTTTTGCCAAATATGTTGGTGCTCAAAGTGGTGTCAATAAAAGAACCATTTGGGTTGCCAAGCCTATTGTGACTAACCTCTTAGGACCCAACTTGGTTGGGGACCAACAAGCCAAAATTTTATCAATAGGTGGTTGTTGGAGGGCATTGGAGACTTGGCCACTTCATGAAGAATTAAGGGATATTCATCATTTATATTATCTAAAGCCAAGTCTTTTGGTTATCTTGCTTCTATCATATATCCAATGTTCCTCGCGGTAACATGTGCTCAACTCATTTATATTGAAAGTTACTCACCCCTTTGCATGTGTTAGTTTTGTTCCTAGCATGTGTTTGTATATGTTGTGCTTCCTACATGCTTTTCTTGAGAAATTAAGTCTATGTGGTTGGGTTGCACACCATGTATTTGTGTTTGTGTTGGAGCCTCTTTGCATCTTGTTTTATCGTATATGGCTCTTGTGAGTGATTAATGGACTATTCCATTTTGGGGGAGTGATATTCCTCACATGCCTAAGAATGTGTGTACATGAGGAATATCACTTAGAATTGATATTGCAAGATTATCTAGTCTCCATGTGGTATGTCATTCTCATGATGAGAAATTAAAATTCTAATGTCCATTAATTATCTCTAGTTGGATCTTATTTTCCTCTTGTGAAAAATATATTCCTTATCACATTATGGGGGAGTAATAAGCTTTGTGCATATTGCAAGCCTAGAAAATGTGAACAATTGAGGTTGTATCAAATAGAATTGATATTGTAAATTATCTCTCTCCTATGTGGCATATTTTCTCAAACAAGTTCCAATTTGTTTAAATGGCTTCATTGCTAATATCTTTGTGGATCTTATTTGTGAGAGTTTTTCTTGGCATGTTTTTTCACAACATGTCCCTCAATACACTTTTGGGAAACCATGTGCTTCAAATTATGCTATTAATTGCTTTGCATGTTGGTATGACTAATTGAAGCTATAAAGAAACTCTCTTTGCATGATAGTTAACTCTTATCTTTTACCATATGCTTTATTTGTTGTAAATATGATCTTAGGTATACTTACAAACTACCACACAGAAATATTTCCTAATACCTCTTGTCCTAGGATAATTGGCAATCTATTATGAGGTATATATTTATTGATCATATTTACATTGGATCTTGTGTTTAATTGGCTTATTTATTTCCAAGAATTTGTTGTGCTTCGACTCCCATGTGTCTTCCTTGCATCTTATGGATCTAATTTGTCTATTTGAACTTTCTTAGCATTCTTAGTAGTTATAGGTAGCGTGATGATCCTAGTTTTGTGCATTTTGTATTAAAATGAAAAATCCTAAATAATGCACTACTCTTGGGGGAGCTCTCCTGTATTTGTTTGAATGCTATGATCCTATCATAACATCGCTTGATCATTATCAAGTATTTGATTTTGGAAGACAAACCTTTTATTTTTGGTACTTTGTGCCGTCATGAAAAGTGTGAGAGTTTGGTTTATTTGTTGGAACTTGTCTCTCTTTGGAAGTTGGTTATCTCATTCCTTGTCTTTGGGTTTAATTAGCTTCTTATAACAAGATAAATCTATGGAGTCAATCTTGCGTTGATTTGATTCTTTGGTATAATTTGGAAAACCACTGTTTCTTGATTTAATTGGTGTTTTGTCCAAACTGTATCTTCCTTTGGTTCTTGAAAGTCATGTGCATGCATATTTAATATATGTGTATATCATGGCATGTGTTACTTTATTTCATCCAATATATAGGGTAAACTCCATCAAATCCTAATTTGATTAAGATATGCATGAATTTCAATTTCATATCTATATACACATAGTTTTGTGGAGTTTCTCCTATATGTTGTAGTTTGGGACCATATTGTACTTGCCTCTGTGTTAGGTACAATGGAGATGCATTAGATGCTTGTCTCACACTTAGGAAGAAGTGGTGACTCAATGGTAATTTGAGGCAAGCTAGGATGATCAACAAACTCATATCTATTACATCCACACCAATGCTATCTCGGTAACAAGTATCTTCTCATGCATATTTTTCTAGCATCCAACCGTGTGGTTGCATCTTGGCATGAATATCTTGATTTGCAAATATTATGCTTCTTGCAAAGATTTTAATGAAACCACTTTATTGCGAATGTGAGTAAATTAAGATGAGCACATATGTTGGGAAGTATATAAAATCATGCTCATGATTCATTCATCCCGAATATGCCTATCTAGCAATTTTATTGCATATCAATTCCTCAATCCTCTCACATGTGCAATATCGATGAAAGTGCAAAATGAGTTATTTCTTTTTTATCCTCACTAGATGGTACCCCGCGCGTTGCGGCGGGAAATTTTCGCTTTCTCTGCGTAGCCTTAGTGGAGAAGCGTGCATGGAAAGAAAAGAAAAAAGAAATATGGCTATTTCAATTCCAATGGGATATTTATATTTACATTGGGAAATAAGAAATACAATTTGGTTCAGACAAAGACTTCTAACATTTGAGATTGGCTTGTAATGCATCGAAATAATTGGAGTACACTCCACAATTTGCTTGCCGTGACTTCAGAAATAACATTATTTCACATGTATTCAAATGTTCAAATTGGCCTGAAGTGAAGCCTTAAACAATTGAAAAAATGAAATATGGACATAAGACCTACAAGTTAGTCATCGAGGCACAAAGCAACACTGACCAGCCAACTGATATATATGTTCTAAACATTGGAAGTCATCGAATAATTATTTAGCTCTTAAAATTGCAATGAAGTATTTATTATGGCACAAAAATAAACAGATTTCTAAAAATCATATAGTTGTCCAATCCTCCATGTATCATGACAATCTATGATTTGTCGTTCTGATATAGGAAATTAGATAGAAAAACTTGACAACGTTCCAGAATACAAACCTGTAAACATGCATCATGGATATGGCCAATAATGCGCACAATCACTCATCTATGAACATAATGGAAGGGTTACTCTTACAGAAGGCATGCCAGAAAATAATAATAAACAATCATGTATGATAACCTTATGGTGAGTAGCAAGATAGGAGAGGAGGATTAGGAACAAATGAAGCACATACAATCTGATACAGATCTGCTGCGGGCTGAATCACAAGATTTCTGTGTAATTCCACGAGGTAGTTCAGGAGAATGCAACTCCAGCTTCATCCCATCCAGCGCAACCTGTATGGGTAGAAACAGACCAAGCAGGAATCGAAATCAACAACACGACAAGGTTAATTCGGAAATTAAGGTGTTAGCTACCATCTTACAGGTGGAACGTGAAAGTTGTCGGCGCCATAGAATTAACGGGGCTTCTCTATGAACCAGCGGGCGAGAGATGCTGGCTTCTTTGTGTTGGTGGAGACGCAGAACATTCTCCGCTCAGACGCCAAGACATTAGACATCCGCTCCGGAGCGCATCCTACCTGTAGGCACCGCGTCATAGTGCGTTTCAGTAGTGTTCAGGGAGGTTGTTGGTGACTCCTCCAGAATTTGCATGTCTAGCACGTCGGCTGTAAAGCCGTGGTGGCAGACTGGCGCTACGGGCGCCGGTGGTGGGGGCTTCGAATTCCTGGCGAGTGGCGACGACGGAGAAGGAGCAACTTAAAAGGAGAGAAAGCATGTTCATTACCCACCGGTTAAAGTAACAGAGGAATTAGGAAATCCATCGGTTTCTTTTGCAGTAATGGAGGAGATGAAGAGGAACGGGATTTACTGCCAAAGGTGAACAGACAACTGAAATTAAATCGGCAGGCCCGGGGAGTAATTGAAACGATAGGACTTGTAGCGTGTCACTGAGTCGCTCGATCGTATGAGCAGGCTGCACAAATTAAAGGGGGTGACGTGGACTCACCACAAAGCAGCAAAATCATGTAGTGGGGGTTTGCTATTAAGAGATAAAAGATTAGTGGTACTTGTTGCCTTTCTCAACGCATCCCAACTATCTTCTATCCGTTGTTGATATTTGTGATGTATTTTATGTGTTTGTGGTTGAAGTTCATGAATGTAGAATAGGATATAATTGAGATTTTTGCCATGCTATTAAGCAAAAATCTTATTGGTATGGTGCATGACTTCGTCTTGGATATCATGTTATATTTATTGTGTATCTATTTTGTGTGTACATGTTTCTTTGTGGATAGACATCTTCGTGATATGGTTTGATACGTCTCCGACGTATCGATAATTTCTTGTGTTCCATGCTACATTATTGATGATATCTACATGATTTATGCACACTTTATGTCATATTCGTGCATTTTCTGGAACTAACCTATTAACAAGATGCCGAAGTGCCAGTTGTTGTTTTCTGCTGTTTTTGGTTTCAGAAATCCTAGTAACGAAATATTCTCGGAATTGGACGAAATCAACGCCCAGGGTCCTATTTTGCCACGAAGCTTCCAGAAGACCGAAGAGGAGACGAAGTGGGGCCACGAGGTGGCCACACCCTAGGGCGGCGCGGCCCAAGCCCTGGCCGCGCCGACCTGTAGTGTGGGCCCCTCGTGCCGCCTCTTTACCTGCCCTTCCGCCTACTTAAAGCCTCCGTCGCGAAACCCCCAGTACCGAGAGCCACGATACGGAAAACCTTCCAGAGACGCCGCCGCCGCCAATCCCATCTCGGGGGATTCAGGAGATCGCCTCCGGCACCCTGCCGGAGAGGGGAATCATCTCCCGGAGGACTCTTCACCGCCATGGTCACCTCCGGAGTGATGAGTGAGTAGGCTACCCCTGGACTATGGGTCCATAGCAGTAGCTAGATGGTTGTCTTCTCCCCATTGTGCTTAATTGTCGGGTCTTGTGAGCTGCCGAACATGATCAAGATCATCTATCTGTAATTCTATATGTTGTGTTTGTTGGGATCCGATGAATAGAGAATACTTGTTATGTTGATTATCAATTTATATCTATGTGTTGTTTATGATCTTGCATGCTCTCCATTACTAGTAGATGCTCTGGCCAAGTAGATGCTTGTAACTCCAAGAGGGAGTATTTATGCTCGATAGTGGGTTCATGTCTCCGTGAATCTGGGGAAGTGACAGAAATCTCTAAGATTATGGATGTGATGTTGCCACTAGGGATAAAACATTGGTGCTATGTTCGAGGATGTAGTCACTAATTACATTACGCGCAATACTTAATGCAATTATCTGTTGTTAGCAACTTAATACTGGAGGGGGTTCGGATGATAACCTGAAGGTGGACTTTTTAGGCATAGATGCATGCTGGATAGCGGTCTATGTACTTTGTCGTAATGCCCAATTAAATCTCACTATACTCATCATAATATGTATGTGCATGGTCATGCCCTCTTTATTTGTCAATTGCCGAACTGTAATTTGTTCACCCAACATGCTGTTTATCTTATGGGAGAGACACCTCTAGTGAACTGTGGACCCCGGTCCAATTCTCTATACTGAAATACAATCTACTACAATACTGTTTTACTGTTTTCTGCAAACAATCATCTTCCACACAATACGGTTAATCCTTTGTTACAGCAAGCCGGTGAGATTGACAACCTCACTGTTTCGTTGGGGCAAAGTACTTTGGTTGTGTTGTGCAGGTTCCACGTTGGCGCCGGAATCTCTGGTGTTGCGCCGCACTACATCCCGCCGCCATCAACCTTCAACGTGCTTCTTGACTCCTACTGGTTCGATTAAACCTTGGTTTCTTACTGAGGGAAACTTGCCGCTGTGCGCATCACACCTTCCTCTTGGGGTTCCCAACGGACGTGTCAACTACACGCATCAAGCAAATTTCTGGCGCCGTTGCCGGGGAGATCAAGACACGCTGCAAGGGGAGTCTCCACTTCCCAATCTCTTTACTTTGTTTTTGTCTTGCTTTATTTTATTTACTACTTCGTTTGCTATATCAAAAACACACAAAAAATTAGTTACTTGCATTTACTAGTTTGCTTTATTTACTGTCTTGCACTTTATATTAAAAATACAAAAAAATTAGTTACTTTTGTTACCATGTCTAGCTCTGAACCTGTTACTTCTTCGCCTGAAGAATTAGTCTTCACTTTTAAACAAGGGGATGAGGAGAGTTTTAAGGATGCTTGGTCTAGAATTTTTACTTCTTATCGTAAAACTGAACCTCAAATGACTCTAAGTTTGCTCCTTAGTAATTTTTATTTTGGTCTTATGATTCGTTATAGATATGCTTTGGATGCTTTAGTGGGAGGAGATTTCCTTCATTGCAATGGGGATCAAGCTTTTAATGCCATAAAGAAGTTGGTTGCATCACATGATTCAGCTAATAACTTTGATTCAGCCCTTATTAGCATTTATAATAGATTAAACAATCTCGAGATAAGTACATCTCGCTTGGATGACAACTATCACCATGTTCGTAATCGTCTTGAACAAGTTTTAGTGAACTCTAAACCTTCATTATGGGATCCTACTGTTAAAATTGTTATCGGTGATCAAACTCTTCGTGCCAACTGTGATATTATGTCTGAATTTTGCCATATACCTGAGAGCATTTATAAATCTTTGAAACTTTGGGGAGTTGATGAAGGAGGAGAAGAAATAACTCTCATTGATAACTCTGTTATAATTCCTAAGGGAATAGCCGCAGGTGTGCATACAACCATTCTTGGAAGAACAATATCCATTGATTATCTTGTTATTGAATGTGTAGGGACAGGAAAAATCACACTCGGAAGATCCCTGCTAAAACTATTGGGAGCAGTCATAGATGTGGGAGAAGACACCCTGGAATTCACCTCTATACCGGGGGGGAATCATATATTTCCTAAATCAAAGAGAAAGAAAAACAACAAGAAAGTTAAGGGTAAAGCCCAAGGTAAGGTTGATGCACCACCCTCCGATAATACTTGATACACACTTTCTGCGCCTAGCTGAAAGGCGTTAAAGAAAAGCGCTTATGGGAGACAACCCATGGTTTTTACTACAGTACTTTGTTTTTATTTTGTGTCTTGGAAGTTGTTTACTACTGTAGCAACCTCTCCTTATCTTAGTTTAGTGTTTTATTGTGCCAAGTAAAGTCGTTGATAGTAAAGTTCATACTAGATTTGGATTACTGCGCAGAAACAGATTTCTTTGCTATCACGAATCTGGGCTGTTTTCTCTGTAGGTAACTCAGAAAATTATGCCAATTTACATGAGTGATCCTCAGATATGTATGCAACTTTCATTCAATTTGAGCATTTTCATTTGAGCAAGTCTGGTGCCTCGATAAAATTCGTCAATACGAACTGTTCTGTTTTGACAGATTCTGCCTTTTATTTCGCATTGCCAGTTTTGTTATGTTCGATGGATATTTCGATTCCATTGACTTTCAGTAGCTTTATGCAATGTCCAGAAGTGTTAAGAATGATTGTGTCACCTCTGAACATGTTAATTTTTATTGTCCACTAACCCTCTAATGAGTTGTTCTAAGTTTGGTGTGGAGGAAGTTTTCAAGGATCAAGAGAGGAGTATGATGCAATATGATCAAGGAGAGTGAAAGCTCTAAGCTTGGGGATGCCCCGGTGGTTCACCCCTGCATATTCTAAGAAGACTCAAGCGTCTAAGCTTGGGGATGCCCAAGGCATCCCCTTCTTCATCGACAACATTATCAGGTTCCTCCCCTGAAACTATATTTTTATTCCGTCACATCTTATGTGCTTTGCTTGGAGCGTCGGTTTGTTTTTGTTTTTTGTTTTGTTTGAATAAAATGGATCCTAGTATTCACTTTATGGGAGAGAGACATGCTCCGCTGTAGCATATGGACAAGTATGTCCTTAGGCTTTACTCATAATATTCATGGCGAAGTTTCTTCTTCGTTAAATTGTTATATGGTTGGAATTGGAAAATGATACATGTAGTAAATTGCTATAATGTTTTGGATAATGTGATACTTGGCAATTGTTGTGCTCATATTTAAGCTCTTGCATCATATACTTTGCACCCATTAATGAAGAAACACCTAGAGCTTGCTAATTTGGTTTGCATATTTGGTCTCTCTAAAGTCTAGATAATATCTAGTATTGAGTTTTGAACAACAAGGAAGACGGTGTAGATTCTTATAATGTTTACAATATGTCTTTTATGTGAGTTTTGCTGCACCGTTCATCCTTGTGTTTGTTTCAAATAACCTTGCTAGCCTAAACCTTGTATCGAGAGGGAATACTTCTCATGCATCCAAAATCCTTGAGCCAACCACTATGCCATTTGTGTCCACCATACCTACCTACTACATGGTATTTCTCCGCCATTCCAAAGTAAATTGCTTGAGTGCTACCTTTAAAATTCCATCATTCACCTTTGCAATATATAGCTCATGGGACAAATAGCTTAAAAACTATTGTGGTATTGAATATGTACTTATGCACTTTATCTCTTATTAAGTTGCTTGTTGTGCGATAACCATGTTTCTGGGGACGCCATCAACTATTCTTTGTTGAATATCATGTGAGTTGCTATGCATGTCCGTCTTGTCTGAAGTAAGAGAGATCTACCACCTTAATGGTTGGAGCATACATATTGTTAGAGAAGAACATTGGGCCGCTAACTAAAGCCATGATTCATGGTGGAAGTTTCAGTTTTGGACATATATCCTCAATCTCATATGAGAATAATAATTGTTGCCACATGCTTATGCATTAAAGAGGAGTCCATTATCTGTTGTCCATGTTGTCCCGGTATGGATGTCTAAGTTGAGAATAATCAAAAGCGAGAAATCCAAAATGCGAGCTTTCTCCTTAGACCTTTGTACAGGCGGCATGGAGGTACCCCATTGTGACACTTGGTTAAAACATGTGTATTGCGATGATCCGGTAGTCCAAGCTAATTAGGACAAGGTGCGGGCACTATTAGTATACTATGCATGAGGCTTGCAACTTATAAGATATAATTTACATAACTCATATGCTTTATTACTACCGTTGACAAAATTGTTTCATGTTTTCAAAATCAAAGCTCTAGCACAAATATAGCAATCGATGCTTTTCCTCTATGGAGGACCATTCTTTTACTTTTATTGTTGAGTCAGTTCACCTATTTCTCTCCACCTCAAGAAGCAAACACTTGTGTGAACTGTGCATTGATTCCTACATACTTGCATATTGCACTTATTATATTACTCTATGTTGACAATATCCATGAGATATACATGTTACAAGTTGAAAGCAACCGCTGAAACTTAATCTTCCTTTGTGTTGCTTCAATGCTTTTACTATGAATTATTGCTTTATGAGTTAACTCTTATGCAAGACTTATTGATGCTTGTCTTGAAGTACTATTCATGAAAAGTCTTTGCTATATGATTCACTTGTTTACTCATGTCATATACATTGTTTTGATCGCTGCATTCACTACATATGCTTTACAAATAGTATGATCAAGGTTATGATGGCATGTCACTCCAGAAATTATCTTTGTTATCGTTTTACCTGCTCGGGACGAGCAGAACTAAGCTTGGGGATGCTGATACGTCTCCGACGTATCGATAATTTCTTGTGTTCCATGCCACATTATTGATGATATCTACATGATTTATGCACACTTTATGTCATATTCGTGCATTTTCTGGAACTAACCTATTAACAAGATGCCGAAGTGCCGATTCTTTGTTTTCTGCTGTTTTTGGTTTCAGAAATCCTAGTAACGAAATATTCTCGGAATTGGACGAAATCAACGCCCAGGGTCCTATTTTGCCACGAAGCTTCCAGAAGACCGAAGAGGAGACGAAGTGGGGCCACGAGGTGGCCACACCCTAGGGCGGCGCGGCCCAAGCCCTGGCCGCGCCGACCTGTAGTGTGGGCCCCTCGTGCCGCCTCTTTACCTGCCCTTCCGCCTACTTAAAGCCTCCGTCGTGAAACCCCCAGTACCGAGAGCCACGATACGGAAAACCTTCCAGAGACGCCGCCGCCAATCCCATCTCGGGGGATTCAGGAGATCGCCTCCGGCACCCTGCCGGAGAGGGGAATCATCTCCCGGAGGACTCTTCACCGCCATGGTCGCCTCCGGAGTGATGAGTGAGTAGTCTACCCCTGGACTATGGGTCCATAGCAGTAGCTAGATGGTTGTCTTCTCCCCATTGTGCTTAATTGTCGGGTCTTGTGAGCTGCCGAACATGATCAAGATCATCTATCTGTAATTCTATATGTTGTGTTTGTTGGGATCCGATGAATAGAGAATACTTGTTATGTTGATTATCAATTTATATATATGTGTTGTTTATGATCTTGCATGCTCTCCGTTACTAGTAGATGCTCTGGCCAAGTAGATGCTTGTAACTCCAAGAGGGAGTATTTATGCTCGATAGTGGGTTCATGTCTCCGTGAATCTGGGGAAGTGACAGAAATCTCTAAGATTATGGATGTGCTGTTGCCACTAGGGATAAAACATTGGTGCTATGTTCGAGGATGTAGTCACTAATTACATTACGTGCAATACTTAATGCAATTGTCTGTTGTTAGCAACTTAATACTGGAGGGTGTTCGGATGATAACCTGAAGGTGGACTTTTTAGGCATAGATGCATGCTGGATAGCGGTCTATGTACTTTGTCGTAATGCCCAATTAAATCTCACTATACTCATCATAATATGTATGTGCATAGTCATGCCCTCTTTATTTGTCAATTGCCGAACTGTAATTTGTTCACCCAACATGCTGTTTATCTTATGGGAGAGACACCTCTAGTGAACTGTGGACCCCGGTCCAATTCTCTATACTGAAATACAATCTACTGCAATACTGTTTTACTGTTTTCTGCAAACAATCATCTTCCACACAATACGGTTAATCCTTTGTTACAGCAAGCCGGTGAGATTGACAACCTCACTGTTTCGTTGGGGCAAAGTACTTTGGTTGTGTTGTGCAGGTTCCACGTTGGCGCCGGAATCTCTGGTGTTGCGCCGCACTACATCCCGCCGCCATCAACCTTCAACGTGCTTCTTGACTCCTACTGGTTCGATTAAACCTTGGTTTCTTACTGAGGGAAACTTGCCGCTGTGCGCATCACACCTTCCTCTTGGGGTTCCCAACGGACGTGTCAACTACACGCATCATGGTTCACTTAGAGAAACTTATACATATAAGATATGATACATCTCCATTCGATATCTTATTTATTTGTTGTGTGTTGATTGGTCATGCTAAGCAATTAATTCATTTAAGACTATGATGATGCTTTTTGCTCATCCTTGTAATAGTCTTATAATATGATTTGTCATGCTTTCACATATCCTCTTGGTTGAGCCTTTTATTATTGTGCCTCTTACTTGTTGCTCAACCATTTGTATGTTGCAAGTGTTAAGCTTAAGTTTCTATCTATGATTTATTGCAAATTTTTGTGTTTTAAACGGTAATGAGGGAGTGAGGATTCCATGTTATGCATATTGTATTCAAATGCAACATTCTAGATTTATACATTCTATTTTAAAGTACATTTTTGCGTTGATCATAAGAGTTTATTTCACTTTGTATCTTTTGATTTGAATGATATTATGGGAGTGATGATTCCATGTTTGTGCACCCATATTCCAATTTAAGTTGTCTATTTTGTGCTCAAACCTTGGGGAGCTTCCTCATATTATTTAGAGAAATCTTCTTAATGTTGTCATAATATCTATCTTTCTTTTGGTATCTTCTTTGTGGTTCATTTGGTTTCTTTCTTCATTTGTTGAACCTTCTTGACTATGTTATATTTTTGCAATCTTTGATCCTCTCTATAGTGTGATTCCTTCCGAATATTCATCATTGGATACGTGCATTTGATTCCACTCAAATTATGAGAAATCCACACGGTATGGAGAACTCTCACTATGTTGGCCTTCTAAATTTTTCACCCATTTCAGCAATTGGTGCCAATGGGGGGAATTTTGGAGTGTTTAAGGGAATTTGGTTTATGTCTTTGCCTTGTTCTTAAGCCTTTGCTTTTCATGCATTGCATCTTGTTGCTTTGCATAGTTGAATATTTAGAGGAAACTCCACTAGGCCTTGAATGCCAGTATATGCAATGAAAATCAAGTTCATTCACACGTGCATATATTATAGGGGAGTTTGCTCTATGTATTCAACTTGTTTGTTACTTAAATTTCTTATATAAACCCTCTCAAAGAGATTGTCATCAATTACCAAAATGGGGGAGATTGAAACTGCATGGAGCCCCCATGTGTGGTTTTGGTAATTGATGACAATCCCTATGGACTAATGTTTGCATTGAGTTATATTTGTAGGAGTTTTCCATATGCAATGCTTGAACCATATGTTGGCTTCAAGTTTGCAATAAGAAGAAATTGGTGAAGAATATCAGGTGTCAAGTATGTCTTGAAGATGAAGATGAAGTGAGCCCTCAAGTTTAACTTCAAGACACCAACATGATGAAGAATGAAGAAATGAAGTGAAAGTTCAAGATGAGCCATCTCGAAGACATCATTTGCTTGAAGCTTGCCATCCATATGGTGATCATGGATATGTGAAGATGCGCCGAAGAAGAAGCTCTCCCATGGTGGATTATGGGGAGCAATCCACAAGACTTCGTCAAGCAAACACTATTAAGAAAGGCGTTCCATCTTGTGGCGGTCAAGATCATCATCTTCAAGCTCAAGAGGAACGTGCAAGGTTAAGGTTTGCTCTTGATAGGGTTTGTTTATTACCTGTCTCATGGTGTAGTTGGAGACTGGTTTATAGTTTAGTTGTCGTACTATAAAGAGGGCTCTCGAGTGAGTAACTCGATCGTATCCTTCGGAGAGCTCAAACTTTTGCATCCTTGCATCATATTTCTAGGTTGTTATTCGGATCTTATCCATGTGATGTTTTAGAGCTTGTGCTTATTCTCATGACAAGATTTAGTTCATCGCGAATGATTTTCGCACGGGAAAATTGTTGCATTTTCGAGGTTGGAGGTTTTACCGGTAAGTGTTTTTATAGATAGGTCAAACCTTTCATAATTTATTTATATCCTCCCTTGCTGGACTATGATGGTTCCCTGCATGATCTTGCATATCTTGTTACAAGCTTCGAAATGATCCCAAGATCATCAAAATCGGAGTCCGGATGAAGTCCCCTTCTTCCTCCTTGGGCTGGTTACTTCTCATATTCTCTCTCCTCCATTGTTGTTCTTGACTAGCTTGCTCTATCTCTCAATCCCTCCATGATTCTTGCCCCCATTTGAGGGAAACGAGAGAGGAGATATTGATCTACATTTCTACCAATGAAATCACTCTCTTTGTGAGTGGAATCCTCTAGATCTTGATCTTGGAGTTCTTTGTGAATTTCCTTTGTTCTTCCTCTCTTCTTCGCCCACAAGCTTTTGTAGCTCTGGTGGAAGTTGGAGTGAAGGATTTTCCATTTCATTTGGTGCATCGTTTTGAGCGTTCCACGGTGATTCGTGGAAGTGAAAGTGAGGAGATTGTTTCTCTTGGGTTCTTGGAACCCTAGAAAGCTTTTAGATCTTTGTGGTGACTTCCTTGGGAGCCTCCAATTAATTTGTGGATGTGTGCCCCAAGCTTTGTGTAAGACCCAGTTTTCGCCTCGAAGGAAATCCCTTAGTGGAACCGTGACCTAGGCCTTTGTGGCAAGGGTCACCGAAGAATAAGGTGAGGCATTCGTGGCGCTCGGTGTGTGGTGTGACTACCACATCTTGGGGTGAGGCCTTTGTGGCGTTGGTGTGCATGAACAACCACACCTTAAGGTGAGGCCTCTTGTTGCCTTCGGGGGCACTAAACCACCGCCCCTCTCCAACGGAGATTAGCACTCGCAAGAGTGTGAACTTCGGGATAAATCATTGTCTCCCGTGTGGCTCGATTATCTCTATACCCGAGCTCTTTACTTATGCACTTTACTTTGTGATAGCCTTTGTGCTTGAAGTTATATATATCTTGCTATCACATAGTTGCTTGTATTGATTAGCATAAGTTGTTGGTGCACATAGGTGAACCATAGTATATAGGTTTTGGGCTTGACAAAGTAAACACTAGTTTTATTCCACATTTGTTAAACCCATCTCGTAAAAGTTTTAATTCGCCTATTCACCCCGCCTCTAGGCGACATCCGTGTCCTTTCCAAATGAAGAATGACAAAATAGAGACTTGAAGACTCACGGAGCTACTTAATGATTGACCAAATTTAATACTTGCAAAATGACTTGCCTTGGCAACAAGAAGCCAATCGACAGTCAAGTTATGATTCCTCCCTTGACGCACTGATGAACAAATCAATTCGAATGTACGCTGCAGAAAATCACTAACGAACCCCTAAGTCTACACCCAATTGATACGTCTCCAACGTATCGATAATTTCTTATGTTCCATGCCACATTATTGATGTTATCTACATGTTTTATGCACACTTTATGTCATATTCGTGCATTTTCTGGAACTAACCTATTAACAAGATGCCGAAGTGCCGATTCTGTTTTACTGCTGTTTTTGGTTTCAGAAATCCTAGTAAGGAAATATTCTCGGAATTGGATGAAATCAACGCCCAGGGGCCTATTTTTCCACGAAGCTTCCAGAAGTCCGAAGACGAAACGAAGTGGGGCCACAGGGAGCCCAAACCCTAGGGCGGCGCGGCCCCCCCTTGGCCGCGCCGCCCTGTCATCTGGGGCCCCTGTGCCCCCTCCTGACTTGCCCTTCCGCCTACTTAAAGCCTCCATGACGAAACCCCCAGTACCGAGAGCCATGATACGGAAAACCTTCCAGAGACGCCGCCAACGCCGATCCCATCTCGGGGGATCCAGGAGATCGCCTCCGGCACCCTGCCGGAGAGGGGAATCATCTCCCGGAGGACTCTACGCCGCCATGGTCGCCTCCGGTGTGATGTGTGAGTAGTCTACCCCTGGACTATGGGTCCATAGCAGTAGCTAGATGGTTGTCTTCTCCCCATTGTGCTATCATTGTCGGATCTTGTGAGCTGCCTAACATGATCAAGATCATCTATCTGTAATTCTATATGTTGCGTTTGTTGGGATCCGATGAATAGAGAATACTTGTTATGTTGATTATCAAAGTTATATCTATGTGTTGTTTATGATCTTGCATGCTCTCCGTTATTAGTAGATGCTTTGGCCAAGTTGATGCTAGTAACTCCAAGAGGGAGTATTTATGCTCGATAGTGGGTTCATGTCTCCGTGAATCTGGAGGGGTGACAAGAACCTCTAAGGTTATGGATGTGCTGTTGCCACTAGGGATAAAACATTAGTGCTATGTTCAAGGATGTAGACACTAGTTACATTACGCGCAATACTTAATGCAATTGTCTGTTGTTAGCAACTTAATACTGGAGGGTTCGGATGATAACCTGAAGGTGGACTTTTAGGCATAGATGCAGTTGGATGGCGGTCTATGTACTTTGTCGTAATGCCCAATTAAATCTCACTATACTCATCATGATATGTATGTGCATGGTCATGCTCTCTTTATTTGTCAATTGCCCAACTGTAATTTGTTCACCCAACATGCTGTTTATCTTATGGGAGAGACACCTCTAGTGAACTGTGGACCCCGGTCCAATTCTCTTTACTGAAATACAATCTACTGCAATACTTGTTCTACTGTTTTCTGCAAACAATCATCTTCCACACGATACGGTTAATCCTTTGTTACAGCAAGCCGGTGAGATTGACAACCTCACTGTTTCGTTGGGGCAAAGTACTTTGGTTGTGTTGTGCAGGTTCCACGTTGGCGCCGGAATCCCTGGTGTTGCGCCGCACTACATCCCGCCGCCATCAACCTTCAACGTGCTTCTTGACTCCTACTGGTTCGATAAACCTTGGTTTCTTACTGAGGGAAACTTGCTGCTGTACGCATCACACCTTCCACTTGGGGTTCCCAACGAGCGTGTGCTTTACGCGTCATCAAGCTAAATTTCTGGCGCCGTTGCCGGGGAGATCAAGACACGCTACAAGGGGAGTCTCCACTTCTCAATCTCTTTACTTTGTTTTTGTCTTGCTTAGTTTTATTTACTACTTTGTTTGCTGCACTAAATCAAAATACAAAAAAATTAGTTGCTAGTTTTACTTTATTTGCTATCTTGTTTGCTATATCAAAAACACAAAAAAATTAGTTACTTGCATTTACTTTATCTAGTTTGTTTTATTTACTGTTGCTAAAATGGCCAACCCTGAAAATACTAAGTTGTGTGACTTCACAACCACAAATAATAATGATTTCTTATGCACACCTATTGCTCTACCTGCTACTACAGCAGAATTCTTTGAAATTAAACCTGCTTTACTGAATCTTGTTATGCGAGAGCAATTTTCTGGTGTTAGTTCTGATGATGCTGCTGCCCATCTTAATAATTTTGTTGAACTATGTGAAATGCAAAAATATAAAGATGTAGATGGTGATATTATTAAACTAAAATTGTTCCCTTTCTCATTAAGAGGAAGAGCTAAAGATTGGTTGCTATCTCTGCCTAAGAATAGTATTGATTCATGGACTAAATGCAAGGATGCTTTTATTGGTAGATATTATCCCCCTGCTAAAATTATATCTTTGAGGAGTAGCATAATGAATTTTAAACAATTAGATACTGAACATGTTGCTCAAGCTTGGGAAAGAATGAAATCTCTGGTTAAAAATTGCCCAACCCATGGACTGACTACTTGGATGATCATCCAAACCTTCTATGCAGGACTAAATTTTTCTTCACGGAATTTATTGGATTCAGCTGCTGGAGGTACCTTTATGTCCATCACTCTTGGTGAAGCAACAAAGCTTCTTGATAATATGATGATCAACTACTCTGAATGGCACACGGAAAGAGCTCCACAAGGTAAGAAGGTAAATTGGTCAAGAAACCTCTTCCTTGAGTGATAAGATTGATGCTATTATCTCTATGCTTGTGAATGATAGGACTAATATTGATCCTAATAATGTTCCGTTAGCTTCATTGGTTGCACAAGAAGAACATGTTGATGTAAACTTCATTAAAAATAATAATTTCAACAACAATGCTTACCGGAACAATTCTAGTAACAACTATAGGCCATATCCTTATAATAATGGCAACGGCTATGGTAATTCTTATGGGAATTCTTACAACAATAATAGGAGTTCACCCCCTGGACTTGAAGCCATGCTTAAAGAATTTATTAGTACACAAACTGCTTTTAACAAATCTGTTGAAGAAAAGCTTGGGAAAATTAATATACTTGCTTCTAAAGTCGATAGTCTTGCTGCTGATGTTGATCTTTTGAAATCAAAAGTTTTGCCTAATGAGAATCATCATAATAAAATTGTTACTACAGCAAATGCCATTCAAGTTAGAATTAATGAGAATATAAGATTAATGGCTGAACTGCGTGCTAGGTGGGATAGAGAAGAAAATGGAAAACTAGCTAAAGAGAAGAATGTAGCTAAAGTTTGGACTATTACCACCACTAGTAGTGCTAATGTTACACATGTTGCTGCACCTCCTACTAATAATAATAAAAGAATTGGTGTTAGCAATGTTTCCACTTCTAATGCAAAGCGCGAAAAACTGCCTGAAACTGCTAAAACTGTTGAAACTGCCTGTGATAAAGCTGCTGAAATTTTTTCCAACATTGGGGATGATGATCCCATTGCTTTAGATTATAATGGTTTGAATTTTGATGATTGCCACATCTCTGAAGTTATAAAGTTCTTGCAAAAACTTGCTAAAAGTCCTAATGCTAGTGCTATAAATTTGGCCTTTACGCATCATATTACAAATGCTCTCATTAAAGCTAGAGAAGAGAAATTAGAGCGCAAAGCCTCTATTCCTAAAAAGCTAGAGGATGGTTGGGAGCCCATCATTAAGATGAAGGTTAAAGATTTTGATTGTAATGCTTTATGTGATCTTGGTGCAAGTATTTCTGTTATGCCTAAGAAAATTTATGATATGCTTGACTTGCCACCGCTGAAAAATTGTTATTTGGATGTTAATCTTGCTGATCATTCTACAAAGAAACCTTTGGGTAAAGTTGATAATGTTCGCATTACCGTTAACAATAACCTTGTTCCCGTTGATTTTGTTGTCTTGGATATTGAATGCAATGCATCTTGTCCCATTATATTGGGAAGACCTTTTCTTCGAACTGTTGGTGCTATCATTGATATGAAGGAAGGTAATATAAAATATCAATTTCCTCTCAAGAAAGGTATGGAACACTTCCCTAGAAAGAGAATGAAGTTACCTTTTGTTATCACCAGAATTCGACCAAGTTGGAGGTGGGCCACGATCAAGATAAGCTTGAAGGTTATGTATGGAGAGAATACGAAGATCGGCCTTATATGCGAAGTTGGGCTAGATTGCCCATTTATCTGTAATTTGTTAGATCGTATCTTAAGTTAGAAGTTAGAGTTTTACTCGTGCACGGTTAGTTGCACGTCTGAATTAGAAAGTCCCCTGGACTATAAATATGTATCTAGGGTTTATGGAATAAACAACAACACAACGTTCACCCCAAAACAAACCAATCTCGGCGCATCGCCAACTCCTTCGTCTCGAGGGTTTCAATCAGGTAAGCGACATGCTGCCTAGATCGCATCTTGCGATCTAGGCAGCACAAGCTCCACGTTGTTCATGCGTTGCCCGTACTGAAGCGTCTTTGATGGCGGGCAACGTAGTTATCATAGATGTGTTAGGGTTAGCATAGTTCTCCGTATAACATGCTTACGTAGTGCGACCCTTGCATGTCTAGCCGCCCTCACACCTATCTCAGGTGTGGGGGCGGCACCCTGCTTGTTCATTATTTAGTAGATCTGATCCGTTACGATTGCTCCTTGCTCTGCAAGGATTAGTTTAATATCTGCAATAGTTAGGCCTTACAAAGGGGGGGAGGATCCAGCGGCACGTAGGGTGGCGTTCGCAAGTCCTAAACAGGATGTTCCGAGGATCAACGCCATGTTGGTTTTTTGGCCTTGTTTAGGATCGGCTTACGAGCACCGTGCGTGGCCGCGAGGCCCAACCTGGAGTAGGATGATCCGATTATGCGGTGAAAACCCTAAATCATCGTAGATCTCATTAGCTTTATTTTGATCAAGCAGGATCACCAAGTATTCGTGCACCCTGTACGAATCATGGGTGGATCGGCTCTTTGAGCCGATTCACAGGATAACCTGAGAGCCGATCGAGGCTCTTATTTAATGTTTACGTGTATGCCATGCAGGAACTAAGCGAGGCATCCCCATCACCTTCCTGACCAGGTATAGGTCAGGTGGCACGCCCTTGCACTTCGCATCGCCGCGTGTGACCAGAAGAGCATTGCGGGCCGTCGCTCGGAGGGGTCTCAGCCAGCCGCAGCTCTAGGCTCTTCCCGGCTCTACACTGTGTTGACAGGCCGCTGCCCGCCGGTGGGTTTTGGCAGTCAACACATTCTGGCACGCCCGGTGGGACAATCGTCTACATCAACCGCATCGCCATCTACATCTGAGATGGCGGAAAGCACTCCGGTCAAGTACGAGGATCTGCCCGATGAGCTCAAGGAGAAACATGACGAGATCAAGGCAGCCCTCGAAGCCGAACTCATCGGCTCCTTTGAGAAGACCCGTGCGCACGGTATCGAGCTCAATGAAAACACACGTCCATTGCCTGGCGACAACATGGTGGATCTCAGCCACTCCATATGCAAGCCAGAGTCCCCCTTTGGTGTCAACATGGCGGGGCTTGCAAGCCGCCATGGCGAAGATGAAGCAGAAAGCAGCCACTCCCGTGGCAAGGATAAAGAGGAGGCCGATCCGCGCGACCGGCCCCGAGATGATGACAGACGGTACCTGACAGAGGAGGAAGTGAGAAGCGTGCGGTATCAACATCCACTTTCCGAGCATCTCCTCGACAAATATGAGCAACGGTACGACCGACGTCGGCGCTACGACGTAGATGATGAGAGAAATTGTCGGTCTGATGCAGAGGACAGGAGGTACCGTCAGTATGATAGAAACAACGACGGGTACAATCGTCACGCTGGAGGAAGGTCAAAGGGGCAAGATGACATGGATAGGCACTGGGACTGCCCTTTCTTCAAACATTGCTGGGACTCAGGAGTGAGCCGATTGCCAACAATCGAGAACTGCCCAGAATGCAAACAAAGGAAGAAGGATGCAGCTAACGTGTCCGTGTTCAAGCGTCTAGGGCCTCTCCCGCCTCGGGACAAGCGTGCTGGATCCACTCGGATGGAAGATCTCGAGGAACTAGAGGATGATGGTGAAGAAGATAAGTATCATCGGCCCAGGTGGTGCCCTGATGGGCTCAGCCGTTCCCAAAAACGAAGGGTTCAGCGTCTGCGTGGGCTGGAAGAAGCTGAAAGATTGTACCTGCACACGTTGAGGAAGGCACGACCTGATCTGGCCGCCAGGATTGAGCGAACCCTGGACGAAGAAGGTCGGCCGCAAAGAAAAGAGTGGCGCCCCAAGCAAAAGAAAGCCGATGAAGATACATCGGCTGGCACAAACATGGTCTTCATCCTTCCAACGGAGTTTAGTGCTCCAAGGTTATATGAAGCACCTGTGGCACAACTGGACTGCGGCCCACGGCCGGTCATCTTTGAAAAGCCACAAGAAAGAAGCTACAGACATCTGAAGGCCCTGTACTTGCGAGGTTACATCGATGGGAGGCCTGTAAATAAGATGCTGGTGGACACCGGTGCGGCAGTCAACATCATGCCATACTCTATGCTACGTCGGCTGGGACGCTCTAGCTCAGATCTAATCAAGACCAATGTGACATTGAGCGATTTCAACGGCCAAGCATCTGACGCACAAGGTGTTCTGAACGTGGATCTGACCGTAGGAAGGAAAACTATCCCTACAACGTTCTTCATCGTCGATAGCACGAGCACTTATGCTGTTCTGCTAGGGAGAGATTGGATCCACGCCAACTGCTGCATTCCCTCCACGATGCACCAATGCATAATACAGTGGGATGGAGATGAGGTAGAGGTCGTCCAGGCCGATGACTCAGCCGAAATTTCAACGGCTGGCATGAACGCATGGGAAGCAGCAGGCCAAGAACCCCTCTCAGGTATCAATTTGGACGACTGCGAGCGCATCGACGTGACGAAGGGAAGAGTTAAGCTGGTTTATCCACTGGCCTGACCATGTAGCTGAGCAAACGCGATGAGGCTGATCCTTGTGATCGGCCCCAAAAGTTTATGAAGGGACGTTACAGAACCTTCAGTCAGCGCTTCAATTGATATGGAGGCCGATTCCGGCAATCGGCCAGAATTATCTTTACCACATGTTCTGCTTGTGCTCAACATCGATCTACTGGGCAGCGGCTACGTCGGCGGGTGAAAGCCAGCACGAATCCTTGCGGAGCCGACGTGCAAGTGCAGTGCCCTAGCTAATCATAAAGCCGACATCTGCAGTCACCTGGCAGATTCGGCTCGGGGGGCACATAGTCAGATGAGCATGAGCAGCAAACATGTGTACAATGAAACACTAGGGGCCGATTAGAGGAAAATCGGCCGGTAAAAAAAAAAAATTTCACGAAAAGCCGATGCATGGCCATCGACTCAAGAAGTATGACTGTGATAATTAGAGGATCAATGGAGCAGGAAGTGGATCTTCTCTTCAAAGGATCTCCGGGTTCTCTTTGCGAGTATTCGTACCTGCAGTATCGGCCGGGGCAGTTTGAGGGTCATGACCCTGACCAACGACGAGAGCAAGTCAGGGTAAGGATGAGCCTAACGAAGGGAGCATATCTCTTCTAGGACCAGGAGAACAGCCGATGACGAAGCAATCGGCTGTAACGTTTTTTGCCTAAGGCTTGGCCAAGGCTGTGACTTGGTAGCTGTCACTTCCAGGGGTTGTTACGTCCGGAGTTTTGGAGGGCATCAGAAATTCAAAGGCATCCTCGCCAGAAGTTATTTCGGCCTGCCAAAGATGACGTGCCGATCTGATCAGCCAGGCACAAGATGTAAGCTGGAGAAGCTCGGGGGGCAGCTCGCATGGAAATTGCTTCACTCTGAAGAACCGATTTTGTTGGAATCGGCTGATACTGCATCACGAGTTGGAGACCGAGGATGACCGACTTGGTCGGCTCACTGCTATTCTCGCCCCGACTGAGGCTCGGGGGGCAGCTTGCCCCGAAAGGTCCTTTGCTATAAGAAGCCGATTTTGCTGAAATCGGTTAGCTCTGCATCTCGATTTGACTTCGAGAAATGGTTGCTGTAAGAAAACAGAGCAGCATTGTAAAACGTCGCTGCATACCATCACGAGGGAATTTGTGGACAAGTAATGCCTGTTCTGCAGAAGTGGCAGCTTCGGCGTTTGAATTGATCCAGCAATAGTCCTAGGACTCTCCTGAAGGCAAAGAGGATCTGGAAGAGAAGGATGCGGCGGAAGAATGTCTGAAATTTATGGTTAATGAGGAGGCTGGGCATTATTTCAGGAGTTTTGCCGCTAAGTTTAACATGGTTATGGCTTGGCCCTGTTTGACCGGGAGTTTGAGTCCGGATGGATCTATCTTGAAATTTATTGTGAGAGACCGATGCGTTGCCATCGGCTCATCGAGCATTGACCGAATTGACAAGCTAATTCGGCTGCACCCAGAGCTATTGTCATCGGCAGGGCTAGCTAACTTGGAAGTTAACTTGGAAGGATGATTGAATTAGCTTGTCTCGCTGGTCATTAAGCATTGGTTAGCAACCATCAAGGTCAGATGAGGAAAATCGGCTGAGTCGACATAAAGAACATTGGCAAAATAAAAAGAAATTTTTCATTAATAATGAGATTTCTTATAAAGAGGAGCCGATTGTTCAGCAAAGGGGACAGATTGCTACTGCTAGTCTTATGCTAGTAGGTCCCTATTCTAAGGACTGTTGCCGTCTTCGCCGTCGCTGAGGTAGCTGCCTTCATTGCTGCTGTCGACGAATCCCTCGGTGCTGCTACTGTAACCTTCAGCGGAGGCTTCTTCCTCGTCATCATCATCGTCCTCGTCTGACCAAGCCCAGCCCCGGATGCGTTTCGCCGGCGGTTCGTCGGAGGAGGTGTCGTCCTCCTGTCCCTTCTTCATGTCAGAGGAGATGTCTTCGTCTTCGACATCCTCTTCTTCTCTTTTGGTGACAGATGTGAATTTACCCCGAAAGGGAGGGTCGTCGTCGCCGCTCTCCAGTGCTCCGTCAACCAGGTACCGTAGGTCGTCTTCCCCGTCTGTTAGGGGCATGGCCCCATCTGACCAGACGAGGTCCTCACCCTCCGGCACGAAGTCGAAGTCCCACTCCTGCTTGTCCCAATGTTTGGGAGCCCGGCGGTTGTACGCCTCCATCTTGTCGTGCTCTGGGACCAACTCGCTTGAGGAAGAGGATTGGAGAGGGACGGAAGACGAGGAAGAAGACGACATGGCTGAGGGAGGAGAGAGGTTTTTGGTGCCGATGGCCAGAGCAGAGCAGGATGATGAAGTGGCGAACTGCTCAGAGCAGCTAAATAAAAGGGGGCTATGGTGAAAAAATTCAATGCCACAGCAGTTTTCGAGGAGGCAGCGCCCAAAGACAACGGTCAAATCACGCGGAACAGTTGAGAAGTCAGGGCATCATGACGAAAAATGCTGCAATGGTTCTGCTCTGCTACGACATGACCCGACGAAAGATAATGATTTTGGAATTACCAATTCCAAAACCAGGGGGGCATGTGTTATCACCAGAATTCGACCAAGTTGGAGGTGGGCCACGATCAAGATAAGCTTGAAGGTTATGTATGGAGAGAATACGAAGATCGGCCTTATATGCGAAGTTGGGCTAGATTGCCCATTTATCTGTAATTTGTTAGATCGTATCTTAAGTTAGAAGTTAGAGTTTTACTCGTGCACGGTTAGTTGCACGTCTGAATTAGAAAGTCCCCTGGACTATAAATATGTATCTAGGGTTTATGGAATAAACAACAACACAACGTTCACCCCAAAACAAACCAATCTCGGCGCATCGCCAACTCCTTCGTCTCGAGGGTTTCAATCAGGTAAGCGACATGCTGCCTAGATCGCATCTTGCGATCTAGGCAGCACAAGCTCCACGTTGTTCATGCGTTGCCCGTACTGAAGCGTCTTTGATGGCGGGCAACGTAGTTATCATAGATGTGTTAGGGTTAGCATAGTTCTCCGTATAACATGCTTACGTAGTGCGACCCTTGCATGTCTAGCCGCCCTCACACCTATCTCAGGTGTGGGGGCGGCACCCTGCTTGTTCATTATTTAGTAGATCTGATCCGTTACGATTGCTCCTTGCTCTGCAAGGATTAGTTTAATATCTGCAATAGTTAGGCCTTACAAAGGGGGGGAGGATCCAGCGGCACGTAGGGTGGCGTTCGCAAGTCCTAAACAGGATGTTCCGAGGATCAACGCCATGTTGGTTTTTTGGCCTTGTTTAGGATCGGCTTACGAGCACCGTGCGTGGCCGCGAGGCCCAACCTGGAGTAGGATGATCCGATTATGCGGTGAAAACCCTAAATCGTCGTAGATCTCATTAGCTTTATTTTGATCAAGCAGGATCACCAAGTATTCGTGCACCCTGTACGAATCATGGGTGGATCGGCTCTTTGAGCCGATTCACAGGATAACCTGAGAGCCGATCGAGGCTCTTATTTAATGTTTACGTGTATGCCATGCAGGAACTAAGCGAGGCATCCCCATCACCTTCCTGACCAGGTATAGGTCAGGTGGCACGCCCTTGCACTTCGCATCGCCGCGTGTGACCAGAAGAGCATTGCGGGCCGTCGCTCGGAGGGGTCTCAGCCAGCCGCAGCTCTAGGCTCTTCCCGGCTCTACACTGTGTTGACAGGCCGCTGCCCGCTGGTGGGTTTTGGCAGTCAACACCTTTTGATTCTATTATGAGAACAAATTATGATGTTGACACTTCGTCTCTTGATAATACTTGATACACACTTTCTGCGCCTAGCTGAAAGGCGTTAAAGAAAAGCGCTTATGGGAGACAACCCATGTTTTTACCTACAGTACTTTGTTTTTATTTTGTGTCTTGGAAGTTGTTTACTACTGTAGCAACCTCTCCTTATCTTAGTTTTGTGTTTTGTTGTGCCAAGTTAAGCCGTTGATAGAAAAGTAAGTACTAGATTTGGATTACTGCGCAGTTCCAGATTTCTTTGCTGTCACGAATCTGGGTCCACCTCCCTGGAGGTAGCTCAGAAAATTAAGCCAATTTACGTGCATGATCCTCAGATATGTACGCAACTTTCATTCAATTTGAGCATTTTTATTTGAGCAAGTCTGGTGCCATTTTAAAATTCGTCAATACGAACTATTCTGTTTTGACAGATTCTGTCTTTTATTTTGCATTGCCTCTTTTGCTATGTTGGATGAATTTCTTTGATCCATTAATGTCCAGTAGCTTTATGCAATGTCCAGAAGTGTTAAGAATGATTGTGTCACCTCTGAATATGTTAATTTTTATTGTGCACTAACCCTCTAATAAGTTGTTCTAAGTTTGGTGTGGAGGAAGTTTTCAAGGATCAAGAGAGGAGTATGATGCAACATGATCAAGGAGAGTGAAAGCTCTAAGCTTGGGGATGCCCCGGTGGTTCACCCCTGCATATATCAAGAAGACTCAAGCGTCTAAGCTTGGGGATGCCCAAGGCATCCCCTTCTTCATCGACAACATTATCAGGTTCCTCCCCTGAAACTATATTTTTATTCCATCACATCTTATGTGCTTTGCTTGGAGCGTCGGTTTGTTTTTGTTTTTGTTTTGTTTGAATAAAATGGATCCTAGCATTCACTTTATGGGAGAGAGACACGCTCCGCTGTAGCATATGGACAAGTATGTCCTTGGTTTCTACTCATAGTATTCATGGCGAAGTTTCTCCTTCGTTAAATTGTTATATGGTTGGAATTGGAAAATGATACATGTAGTAATTGCTATTAATGTCTTGGGTAATGTGATACTTGGCAATTGTTGTGCTCATGATTAAGCTCTTGCATCATATGCTTCGCACCCATTAATGAAGAAATACATAGAGCATGCTAAAATTTGGTTTGCATATTTGGTTTCTCTAAGGTCTAGATAATTTCTAGTATTGAGTTTGAACAACAAGGAAGACGGTGTAGAGTCTTATAATGTTTTCAATATGTCTTTTATGTGAGTTTTGCTGCACCGGTTCATCCTTGTGTTTGTTTCAAATAATCCTTGCTAGCCTAAACCTTGTATCGAGAGGGAATACTTCTCATGCATCCAAAATCCTTGAGCCAACCACTATGCCATTTGTGTCCACCATACCTACCTACTACATGGTATTTTCCGCCATTCCAAAGTAAATTGCTTGAGTGCTACCTTTAAAATTCCATCATTCACCTTTGCAATATATAGCTCATGGGACAAATAGCTTAAAAACTATTGTGGTATTGAATATGTAATTATGCACTTTATCTCTTATTAAGTTGCTTGTTGTGCGATAACCATGTTCACTGGGGACGCCATCAACTATTCTTTGTTGAATTTCATGTGAGTTGCTATGCATGTCCGTCTTGTCTGAAGTAAGAGAGATCTACCACCCTATGGTTAAGCATGCATATTGTTAGAGAAGAACATTGGGCTGCTAACTAAAGCCATGATCCATGGTGGAAGTTTCAGTTTTGGACATATATCCTCAAATCTCAAATGAGAAAATTATTACTTGTTGTTACATGCTTATGCATAAAAGAGGAGTCCATTATCTGTTGTCTATGTTGTCCCGGTATGGATGTCTAAGTTGAAGAATAATCAATAGCGAGAAATCCAATGCGAGCTTTCTCCTTAGACCTTTGTACAGGCGGCATAGAGGTACCCCTTTGTGACACTTGGTAAAAACATGTGCATTGTGATGATCCGGTAGTCCAAGCTAATTAGGACAAGGTGCGGGCACTATTAGTATACTATGCATGAGGCCTGCAACTTATAAGATATAATTTACATGATGCATATGCTTTATTACTACCGTTGACAAAATTGTTTCATGTTTTCAAAATCAAAGCTCTAGCACAAATATAGCAATCGATGCTTTTCCTCTATGGAGGACCATTCTTTTACTTTCAATGTTGAGTCAGTTCACCTATTTCTCTCCACCTCAAGAAGCAAACACTTGTGTGAATTGTGCATTGATTCCTACATACTTGCTTATTGCACTTATTATATTACTCTATGTTGACAATATCCATGAGATATACATGTTATGAGTTGAAAGCAACCGCTGAAACTTAATCTTCTTTTGTGTTGCTTCAATGCTTTTACTTTGAATTATTGCTTTATGAGTTAACTCTTATGCAAGACTTATTGATGCTTGTCTTGAAGTGCTATTCATGAAAAGTCTTTGCTTTATGATTCACTTGTTTACTCATGTCATATACATTGTTTTGATCGCTGCATTCACTACATATGCTTTACAAATAGTATGATCAAGATTATGATGGCATGTCACTCCAGAAATTATCTGTGTTATCGTTTTACCTGCTCGGGACGAGCAGAACTAAGCTTGGGGATGCTGATACGTCTCCAACGTATTGATAATTTCTTATGTTCCATGCCACATTATTGATGTTATCTACATGTTTTATGCACACTTTATGTCATATTCGTGCATTTTCTGGAACTAACCTATTAACAAGATGCCGAAGTGCCGATTCTTTGTTTTCTGCTGTTTTTGGTTTCAGAAATCCTAGTAAGGAAATATTCTCGGAATTGGACGAAATCAACGCCCAGGGGCCTATTTTTCCACGAAGCTTCCAGAAGTCCGAAGACGAAACGAAGTGGGGCCACAGGGAGCCCAAACCCTAGGGCGGCGCGGCCCCCCCCTTGGCCGCGCCGCCCTGTCATCTGGGGCCCCTGTGCCCCCTCCTGACTTGCCCTTCCGCCTACTTAAAGCCTCCGTGACGAAACCCCCAGTACCGAGAGCCACGATACGGAAAACCTTCCAGACGCCGCCAACGCCGATCCCATCTCGGGGATCCAGAGATCGCCTCCGGCACCTGTCGGAGAGGGGAATCATCTCCCGGAGGACTCTACGCCGCCATGGTCGCCTCCGGTGTGATGTGTGAGTAGTCTACCCCTGGACTATGGGTCCATAGCAGTAGCTAGATGGTTGTCTTCTCCCCATTGTGCTATCATTGTCGGATCTTGTGAGCTGCCTAACATGATCAAGATCATCTATCTGTAATTCTATATGTTGCGTTTGTTGGGATCCGATGAATAGAGAATACTTGTTATGTTGATTATCAAAGTTATATCTATGTGTTGTTTATGATCTTGCATGCTCTCCGTTATTAGTAGATGCTTTGGCCAAGTTGATGCTAGTAACTCCAAGAGGGAGTATTTATGCTCGATAGTGGGTTCATGTCTCCGTGAATCTGGAGGGGTGACAAGAACCTCTAAGGTTATGGATGTGCTGTTGCCACTAGGGATAAAACATTAGTGCTATGTTCAAGGATGTAGTCACTAGTTACATTACGCGCAATACTTAATGCAATTGTCTGTTGTTAGCAACTTAATACTGGAGGGGGTTCGGATGATAACCTGAAGGTGGACTTTTTAGGCATAGATGCAGTTGGATGGCGGTCTATGTACTTTGTCGTAATGCCCAATTAAATCTCACTATACTCATCATGATATGTATGTGCATGGTCATGCTCTCTTTATTTGTCAATTGCCCAACTGTAATTTGTTCACCCAACATGCTGTTTATCTTATGGGAGAGACACCTCTAGTGAACTGTGGACCCCGGTCCAATTCTCTTTACTGAAATACAATCTACTGCAATACTTGTTCTACTGTTTTCTGCAAACAATCATCTTCCACACGATACGGTTAATCCTTTGTTACAGCAAGCCGGTGAGATTGACAACCTCACTGTTTCGTTGGGGCAAAGTACTTTGGTTGTGTTGTGCAGGTTCCACGTTGGCGCCGGAATCCCTGGTGTTGCGCCGCACTACATCCCGCCGCCATCAACCTTCAACGTGCTTCTTGACTCCTACTGGTTCGATAAACCTTGGTTTCTTACTGAGGGAAACTTGCTGCTGTACGCATCACACCTTCCACTTGGGGTTCCCAACGAGCGTGTGCTTTACGCGTCATCACCAATCATCCTTTGTCGAGTTCGGGATAATGCTATTGTGAGGCGCAGATGTGTCTGACGGAGCATCTCGTCCCTCGCGTGGGCGACTCGGGTGGCGACCGGGGAATGGATAGGGTTCCTCCCCTCCGTGCTCGCCATCCCCGCCGGCTGCAGACCTCGTCTCGCCACTCGGTGGCACTGGAGTCGGCATTCTCCTTCGATGTGATGGACTGGGAGGAGGAAGAACGGCGCGCTCTGAGGAGGAAGAAGCGGCGCGCTCAGAGGGATCGGTGGCTGGTGAGGACCCTAGCGGTCAGGCGGTTTGGTGGGTGGATCTGGCGGAGGGGGCCGTGTTCGCCGCTGGTGGCAGTTCTGTGGTTGACGCTCAGGTGGTGGGTGGAGCCGTTCCTCCGGTGGGGTTACTGGAGGGGGCAATAGTGCCCCCAGGTTCGATTTGGTGGTGGAGTTTCCTCCGCTTCCTTCGTGTTCTCCTCTGGGGCTCGGCTTCACGACGACCTCGACGGGAGGTTGATACGTCCAATTTGCATCACTATTTTATATCATAATTTGCTGTTATTCATTGATATATTTCATATTTGGGGATAATACTTATGTTATTTCATCTATTTTGCATGATTCATGATTATTCGAGGATCGCTTACCGGAGTCAGGATTCTGCTGGAAAAAGCGCCGTCAGAATGCAATATTTCGGAAGATCAACAGTTGACGGAAATTATATGAAAAATCCTATTTTTCCAGATGACAAAGGGAGCCAGAAGGGGGAGCCGAGGGGACCCGAGGTGGGCCCACCTCATAGGCCGGCGCGGCCCAAGGCCTGGCCGCACCGCCCTGTGAGGAGGGGGCCCACAGCCCCCTCTCGCCTCCTTTTCTTCGCGTACGCCTTCGTCCCGAAAACCTAAGCTCCAGGGGATAGGTCGCGAAGAGTCATAGCCGCCTCTGCGAGGCGGAGAACACCAAAGAGAAAAGAGCTCTCCGGCAGGCTGAGATCCGCCGGGGAAATTCCCTCCCGGAGGGGGAAATCGACGCCATCGTCACCGTCATCGAGCTGGACATCATCTCCATCACCATCATCATCATCTCCATCATCATCACCGCCGTCTCCACCGCTGCACCTCGTCACCGTTGTAACAATTTGGGTTTGATCTTGATTGTTTGATAGGGGAAACTCTCCCGGTGTTGATTTCTACTAGTTATTGATGCTATTGAGTGAAACCGTTGAACCAAGGTTTATGTTCAGATTGTTATTCATCATCATATCACCTCTAATCATGTTCCATATGATGTCTCGTGAGTAGTTCGTTTAGTTCTTGAGGACATGGGTGAAGTCTAAATGTTAGTAGTGAAGTATGGTTGAGTAATATTCAATGTTATGATATTTAAGTTGTGGTGTTATTCTTCTAGTGGTGTCGTGTGAACGTCGACTACACGACACTTCACCTTTATGGGCCTAGGGGAATGCATCTTGTACTCGTTTGCCAATTGCGGGGTTGCCGGAGTGACGAAACTGAGCCCCGTTGGTATATCGATGCAGGAGGGATAGCAGGATCTCAGAGTTTAAGGCTGTGGTTAGATTTATCTTAATTACTTTCTTGTAGTTGCGGATGCTTGCAAGGGGTATAATCACAAGTATGTATTAGTCCTAGGAAGTGCGGTACATTAGCATAGGTTCACCCACACAACACTTATCAAAACAATGAAGATTAATTAGCCGTATGTAGCGAAAGCACTAGACTAAAATCCCGTGTGTCCTCGAGAACGTTTGGTCATTATAAGTAAACAAACCGGCTTGTCCTTTGCGCTAAAAAGGATTGGGCCACTCGCTGCAATTGTTACTCTCGCACTTTACTTACTCGTACTTTATTCATCTGCTACATCAAAACCCCCTGAATACTTGTCTGTGAGCATTTACAGTGAATCCTTCATCGAAACTGCTTGTCAACATCTTCTGCTCTTCGTTGGGATCGACATTCTTACTTATCGAAGATACTACGATACACCCCCTATACTTGTGGGTCATCAAGACTATTTTCTGGCGCCGTTGCCGGGGAGTGAAGCGCTATTGGTAAGTGGAATTGGTAAGGGAAATTTCTACTGTTTGTGCTGATTTTATTTCTGCCTGCTGCCATAATTCATTATGGAGAGATCTTCTCTTGAGTTTTTATTTAGAAAATCTACTACTACTGCAAAGGTAGTGGATGAGGCGCCAGGTGAGGAAGAAATACCATACAAAATACCTATGAAAATTATTGAACGTGTAGTGGATAACCGTTATACAGGGGATGGAACTGTCCACCCTGGAGATCATTTACTGTTCTTACATGAATTATGCGGTTTATTCAAGTGTGCAGGTATTGCTATGGATGAAGTGAGGAAGAAACTATTCTCTATATCGCTGTCTGGTAAAGCGGCGCATTGGTATAAATTACTGGATAATGGGGATTCTCTTGAATGGAATGATATTGTGCCCCGGTTTTATTCTAAGTTCTATCCTCCAAGTGAAATTCATAAGGATCGGAACCGCATATATAATTTTTGGCCTCATGATGGAGAGAGTATTGCCCAAGCGTGGGGGAGATTGAAGTCTTTAATGCTCAAATGCCCCATTCATGAGCTTCCTGGTAATCTTATTATTGATAATTTGTATGCAAGACTTTCTTTTGAAGACAAGACCTTGCTGGATACTTCTTGTTCTGGATCATTTACACGCAACAAGGAAGAGTTTAAAAGGGACCTTCTTAATCGGATCCAGGAGAATACTGAAGGATGGGAGAACGACAAGGATAGAGAATCAAGTATAAATTATGATTATAAATGCATTGAAGCTTTTATGGATACTGATAAATTTCGTAATATGAGTGCTACTTATGGTCTTGATTCTCAAGTTGCTGCAAATCTTTATAAAGCTTTTGCCTCTCATTATGAATTTCCTAAGAAGAATTTTGATAAGTATCATGAACCGTATAAAGATAAAATTGATTCATCTATTAATAAATGTGTTGTAGTTGAAACTGTTGATCATGTTATTCCTGAAGCTTATATTGAAAAAACTCCTTTCCCTGCTAAAATGAAGGAGTACTCTGTTATAAATAGTGCGGTTCATAAAAGTGAAAAGAAACCTATAGAACCTGAAGAACAAATAAAAGTTGAACCTGCTGTTGCAATAGTTAAAGATCTTGTGACTGAAAATGTGGAGGATGGTCATATTATTTTTTGTGAAGATGCTTCTAATATTGTTTCACATCCTAATAAGTCTAAGAAAGCTAGTGTTCCTATGCTATCTGTTAGAATTGGTGATCATTGTTATTATGGTTTATGTGATATTGGTGCAAGTATTAGTGCTATTCCTTATGAGCTTTACACGGAGATTATGCACGAAATTGGTTCTTGTGAACTTGAAGATATTGATGTGGTTATTCGGCTGGCTAATAGAGAAACTATCTCTCCAATTGGTATTGTTCGAGATGTGGAAGTTCTATGCGGTAAGATTAAATATCCTGCTGACTTTTTGGTACTTGGTTCTGCTGCTAGTAAATATTGTCCTATCATTTTTGGTAGACCTTTTCTAAATACTTGTGGAGCTATTATAGATTGCAAGAAAGAGAAAATTTTGACTAAATTTGCTGGTGAATCTTATGAGTTTAACTTCTCTAAATTTACCAAAACTCCTTATAAAGCTGATTTGCCTAATAATGATTTTAGAGTTGAACAGTGTGCATCTATCGCTCTTGCTCCTAATAATCCTTTACAGCAACATTTGGAGAATAGTGAGAGTGAAGTTTTTTAGGGAAGAAAGAGATGAGCTTGATGAAATTTTCCTTCGTCAACCTATTCTTAAGCATGATTTACCGGTAGAAGATCTGGGTACAACACCACCACCAAAGGAAGATCCTGTCTTTGATTTAAAACCATTGCCTGATAATCTTAAATATGCTCATATTGATGATAAGAAAATATATCCTGTTATTATTAGTTCTAAGCTTTCAGAGTTTGAAGAAGAAAGGTTATTGGAAATATTGAAGAAACACCGAGGTGCTATTGGCTACACTCTTGATGACTTGAAGGGGATTTCTCCCTCTATTTGCCAACATGCCATTAATATGGAACATGATGCGAAGCCTGTTGTTGAACCTCAGTGTCGTCTAATTCCTAAGATGAAGGATGTGGTAAGAAATAAGGTATTAAGACTTCTTGAAGCTGGTATTATATATCCTATTGCTGATAGTAGATGGGTTAGTCCTGTGCATTGTGTTCCTAAGAAAGGAGGAATGACTGTTGTGCCTAATGATAATGATGAGCTCATACCTCAAATAGTAGTTGTAGGGTATAGAATGTGCATTGATTATCGTAAAGTTAATAAAGTTACTAAGAAAGATCATTACCCTTTGCCTTTTATTGATCAAATGTTAGAAAGGTTATCCAAAAATACTCATTTTTGCTTTCTTGATGGTTATTCTGGATTTTCACAAATTGCTGTTAAAACTAAGGATCAAGAGAAAACCACTTTCAGTTGTCCCTATGGAATTTATGCTTATAGACGTATGCCTTTTGGTTTATGTAATGCTCCTGCTACTTTTCAAAGATGCATGTCTGCTATTTTTCATGGCTTTTGCGAGAGTATTGTAGAGGTATTCATGGATGATTTTTCTGTCTATGGAAATTCTTTTGATAATTGCTTGCGGAACCTCGATAAAGTTTTGCAGAGATGTGAAGAAACTAACCTTGTTCTTAATTGGGAGAAATGCCACTTTATGGTTAATGAAGGAATTGTATTGGGACATAAAATTTCCGAGAGAGGTATTGAAGTTGATAGAGCTAAAGTTGAAGCAATTGAGAAGATGCCCTATCCTAGGGATGTTAAAGGTATTCGTAGTGTTCTTGGTCATGCTGGGTTTTATAGGAGGTTTATTAAAGACTTCTTCAAGATTTCAAAGCCTCTTACTAATCTTCTTCAAAAAGATGTACCTTTTGTTTTTGATGATGATTGTAAGGAAGCTTTTGAAACTCTAAAGAAAGCCTTAACAACTGCTCCTATAGTTGAACCTCCAGATTGGAACTTACCATTTAAAATAATGTGTGATGCTAGTGATTTCTTTGTGGTATTTGTTCTTGGACAGCGAGTAAATAAAAAATTGAATGTTATTCATTATGCTAGTAAAACTCTTGATGCTGCTCAAAGAAATTATGGTACTACTGAAAAAGAATTGTTAGCTGTAGTCTTTGCTTGTGATAAGTTTAGATCTTATATTGTTGATTCAAAAGTTACTATTCATACTGATCATGCTGCAATCAGATACCTTATGCAAAAGAAAGATGCTAAGCCAAGGCTTATTAGATGGGTACTTCTGTTGCAAGAATTTGATTTACATATAGTAGATAGGAAAGGTGCTGATAATCCTGTCGCTGATAATTTGTCTAGATTTGAAAATATTGCTTATGATTCTGTTCCTGTTAATGATAGTTTTCCAAATGAACAATTGGCTGTAATAAAGGTGAGCTCGCGAGACAGTCCTTGGTATGCTGATTATGCTAACTTTATTGTTTCCAAGTACTTGCCTCCAACCTTTTCAGCCCAGCAAAGGAGGAAATTCTTTTATGACTTGAGGCATTATTTCTGGGATGACCCACACTTATATAAAGGAAGGAGTGGATGGTATTCTGCGAAGATGTGTTCCCGAATATGAACAGCAAGAGATATTAAGTAAATGTCATGGTAGTGCGTATGGAGGACATCACGCCGGAGATAGAACAGCGCAAAAGGTTCTACAATCAGGTTTTTATTGGCCAACTCTCTTCAAAGATGCAAGGAAGTTTATTTTATCTTGTGATGAATGTCAAAGGGTTGGTAATATCTCCAGACGCAATGAAATGCCTATGAATTATACTCTTGTTATTGAACCATTTGATTGTTGGGGATTTGACTTCATGGGACCTTTTCCCTCTTCAGAAAATAACACTCATATACTTGTTGCTGTTGATTATGTTACTAAATGGGTGGAAGCCATACCTACAAAAAGTGCTGATGGTGAGACCTCTTTAAGAATGCTTTTAGATATTATTTTTCCTAGATTTGGAGTTCCTAGATATATTATGACTGATGGAGGTTCTCATTTTATTCATGGTGGTTTTAGAAAAACTCTTGCTAAATATGGTATTAATCATAGAATTGCTTCCGCTTATCATCCTCAAACTAGTGGGCAAGTAGAACTATCAAATAGAGAAATTAAATCTATCTTGCAAAAGACTGTTAATAGAACTAGAAAGAATTGGGCTAGTAAATTGAAGGAAGCACTATGGGCTTATAGAACTGCTTACAAAAATCCCATGGGAATGTCACCTTATAAAATGGTTTATGGAAAAGCTTGTCATTTACCTTTAGAACTAGAGCACAAAGCTTATTGGGATGTTAGAGAATTAAATAAAGATCCTAAACTAGCTGGTAATAAGAGGTTGCTGCAATTGAGTTCTCTAGATGAATGGAGAAGTGAAGCTTATGAAAATGCTAAACTCTTTAAAGAGAAAGTTAATAAATGGCATGATAGAAGGATTATCAAAAGAGAATTTAATATTGGGGATAAAGTCCTATTTTATCGGTCTCGTCTCAGATTCTTTGCAGGGAAATTACTCTCGAAATGGGAAGGACCATATGTTGTTGAGGAGGTGTATCGTTCAGGAGCAATTAAAATTAGCTCTCTCCAAGGCAATGCCATGCAAGTGGTGAATGGACAAAGACTCAAGCATTATATCTCAGGTGATTCTTACAATGTAGATGTTGATGTTATTCGAGTGGAAACACCGGAGGCTTTCATCAAAGGACAAATTGACAGTCCGCCAGAACTCGACTTTGAATAGGTAACAGTACTGGTAATAAAAAGTTTGCAATTTACTTTCCGAACAATATTTTTGCTGTTTTTGGAAAATATGAAAAATTACGAGATCGAAACGGAGTGGAGGAGACGCACGAGGGCGTGCCCCCATAGGCCGGCGCGCCCAGGCCTTGGCCCGCGCCGCCCTATGAGCTGGCCGCCTCGTCGCCTCTTTCCGACTCTAGTTCGACCTGGTACTTTCCTTATGACATACAAATTCCTGCTATATAATCCCCCGGACCCCTGGAGGTCCGTATATCGTTTTATCGACGTGCTTTGTTTCGAGCTGTTTCTGTCAGGATTTGCTTCGGATCTAGAGTCATCATGTCTTCGTCGGAAACTCCGAAGGACAGCCCCTGCAAGGGCGTTGACAACTTGTACATGGAGGAGCTGAGGATGCACCCCAAGGAGTTGTTGCTCGTTGATGGAGAGCTGCAGATCAAGGATGTCCAGGGTCCTAAAGGAGAAGGAAGCTTGGAAGATAGGATGGAGAAGCTAGAACAAGAGGTCTTCAAATACAAGAAGATGGCTGAGCGTGAGGTGGACATCTTCCACAAGATTGTGTCTGAACTTATTGATGCACACGAGAAGGAGACTGCAAGGCTATGGGGCGACATCCTCTCACTTCATGACACCACCAACAAACTCCAAGCTCAACTCTATGACGTTCAGAATCAGAACTGTGAGTATGAAAACAGGTTTAAACACATAAGCTATGCTGCTAGTTTCAGGATTCCCGAGACCAAGATGTCGTTTGTTGATGGAGAGCCTCTTCCTTGGAAGTCTGATGATGGGAATTCATCACCACCATCGCCGAAGGAGTAATTCATCATCAGTATTGGCATCCCCTTGGTTTGTTCCAAGCTTGGGGGAGTGCCGCGGTATCACATCATCACTACCTTTTACTTTTTACTGTCAAGTAGTGTCATTTCATGAGTAGGGAAGTTATCATATAAGATGGGTTGCAGTGTGGAAGTATCTCTCCTTTAGTTGATTGTCTATGTATCCCTTGGTGTGAGTTATCGTTATGGAATATTAATGAGAAGTCTTATCATTTACATGTTGCACATCTTATTTTAGTTTGCAATCCTTATTATATGATTGATCTTGTTATTAGTATTGGTATCACTTTGGGAGCATTGAATAAATCTATTTGGTTTTGGCAAACTTAGCATTGGTCAATAGCAACAACACTTTGAGGTTTAAGTAGAAAAGAGAAATACATGTAGTTGTTTCATTATCTTTCTTTCTTGTTAGCTCATAGCTTATTATTCTGAAGTTAAAACTGTTTGTGCTTGCAAGGAAGATGCATGATTGTTTCTATCACATGTATATTTGTTTGTTTCCCTCGACTCTTATGCTTGCTAATTAACCTTGCTAGCCAAAGACCTGTACTGAGAGGGAATACTTCTCGTGCATCCAAACCTTAACCCAAACCTATGTCATTTGTGTCCACCATAACTACCTACTACATGGTATTTCCTACCATTCCAAGTAAATACTTCGTGTGCTACCTTTAAATAATTCAAAATTTACTATCTCTTATTTGTGTCAATGTTTTATAGCTCATGAGGAAGTATGTGGTGTTTTATCTTTCAATCTTGTTGGGCAACTTTCACCAATGGACTAGTGGCTTCATCCACTTATCCAATAACTTTGCAAAAAGAGCTGGCAATGGGATTCCCAGTCCCAAATTAATTAACCTAAATAGACACTCCTCCATGGTATGTGATTGATGGACGGCACCCGAAGGATTCGGTTAGCCATGGCTTGTGTAAGCAAAGGTTGGGGGGAGTGTCATCATAATAAAACTAAAATAAAAAGGCACTCCTTCATGGTATGAGATTGTTGGCAGGCACCCGAGGATTCGGTTAGCCATGGTTTGTGAAAGAAAGGTTGGAAGGAGTGCCACACAAAAATAAAAATAAAATGGGAGCCGCTCTTTGAAGGTTTGTCTGGCAAGGGGGTTAGAGTACCCGCTACCAGTCGTTGACAACAACAAACACCTCTCAAAATGTTACTTTCATTCTCCTTATATGATTTCAAAACTGAAAAAGCTCTAGCACATGATTTAATCCCTGCTTCCCTCTGCGAAGGACCTGTCTTTTACTTTATGTTGAGTCAGTAAACCTATCTCCCTCCATCTTAAGCAAGCATTTGAGTTGTTGTGATCAAACTACTATATTGTGATTTACCTCATCATGTCTTTTACTTTTCCTTGTTTAGTACAAGTTTTATCTGCATGAATATAGCTTTGAAAGTTATCAATGATCATGAGGAGACTATTATGATTGAGTATGCAAGTTGTGCCATATAAACTTTAACATGAGAGCGTTGCTCAATAAGATAAGTATAACCTGTTAATTGTTCTCTGACCAAGAACGAAGTTTGCCATCACCAACTACGATTTCTTATGCACCTTTATTTGTGATTACCTTATACTTGTTTCAAGTTGAATTATATGAGGAAGTTGTTTACTAGAATGTCTTGTGTGAATGAATATGATGCTTCTTGTCCGTATTTTATTTATCGACTCTTCACTCCATAAACATGTGGTCATGTTTACCGAGTTCAGTCTCGCTTGGGGACAAGCGAAGTCTAAGCTTGGGGGGAGTTGATACGTCCAATTTGCATCACTATTTTATATCATAATTTGCTGTTATTCATTGATATATTTCATATTTGGGGATAATACTTATGTTATTTCATCTATTTTGCATGATTCATGATTATTCGAGGATCGCGCACCGGAGTCAGGATTCTGCTGGAAAAAGCGCCGTCAGAATGCAATATTTCGGAAGATCAACAGTTGACGGAAATTATATGAAAAATCCTATTTTTCCAGATGACGAAGGGAGCCAGAAGGGGGACCCGAGGGGACCCGAGGTGGGCCCACCTCATAGGCCGGCGCGGCCCAAGGCCTGGCCGCGCCGCCCTGTGAGGAGGGGGCCCACAGCCCCCTCTCGCCTCCTTTTCTTCGTGTACGCCTTCGTCCCGAAAACCTAAGCTCCAGGGGATAGGTCGCGAAGAGTCACAGCAGCTTCTGCAAGACGGAGAACACCAGAGAGAAAAGAGCTCTCCGGCAGGCTGAGATCCGCCGGGGAAATTCCCTCCCGGAGGGGGAAATCGACGCCATCGTCATCGTCATCGAGCTGGACATCATCTCCATCACCATCATCATCATCTCCATCATCATCACCGCCGTCTCCACCGCTGCACCTCGTCACCGCTGTAACAATTTGGGTTTGATCTTGATTGTTTGATAGGGGAAACTCTCCCGGTGTTGATTTCTACTAGTTATTGATGCTATTGAGTGAAACCGTTGAACCAAGGTTTATGTTCAGATTGTTATTCATCATCATATCACCTCTGATCATGTTCCATATGATGTCTCGTGAGTAGTTCGTTTAGTTCTTGAGGACATGGGTGAAGTCTAAATGTTAGTAGTGAAGTATGGTTGGGTAATATTCAATGTTATGATATTTAAGTTGTGGTGTTATTCTTCTAGTGGTGTCGTGTGAACGTCGACTACACGACACTTCACCTTTATGGGCCTAGGGGAATGCATCTTGTACTCGTTTGCCAATTGCGGGGTTGCCGGAGTGACAGAAACCTGAGCCCCCGTTGGTATATCGATGCAGGAGGGATAGCAGGATCTCAGAGTTTAAGGCTGTGGTTAGATTTATCCTAATTACTTTCTTGTAGTTGCGGATGCTTGCAAGGGGTATAATCACAAGTATGTATTAGTCCTAGGAAGGGCGGTACATTAGCATAGGTTCAGCACACAACACTTATCAAAACAATGAAGATTAATTAGCCGTATGTAGCGAAAGCACTAGACTAAAATCCCGTGTGTCCTCGAGAACGTTTGGTCATTATAAGTAAACAAACCGGCTTGTCCTTTGCGCTAAAAAGGATTGGGCCACTCGCTGCAATTGTTACTCTCGCACTTTACTTACTCGTACTTTATTCATCTGCTACATCAAAACCCCCTGACTACTTGTCTGTGAGCATTTACAGTGAATCCTTCATCGAAACTGCTTGTCAACACCTTCTGCTCCTCGTTGGGATCGACATTCTTACTTATCGAAGATACTACGATACACCCCCTATACTTGTGGGTCATCAGAGGTCAGGCGGCGTCTTCGTTCTTGGTGGGGGTGGTGGCGGTGTCCTTCTCCCCGCCGATGGCGTTGGCGTCGGCTCGCCTCCGGGAGAGCTCCCAGCTAGGGTTTCCATCGACAGGGACGGTCGTGGGCCCTGGGCTCGTTGGGCTGATTGGGCCGATCGGGCCGGCCCAACTTGGTCGGCCTATTTCTTTGGGGGGGGGGGGGGGAGATAGGCGGTGGGCTAGATGGAGGCCACGTGTCCGGGGGCAAAGGTGGACGGTCTCAATGGCGTGCAAGGCCGCGTGGGGGGGGGGGGGGGGGGGGCTCGGACGGTTCTACCCCCGCTTCTCCACTACTTAATTGGCTTTGGCACTCGGTCGGAACCCTAGATTGAGAGTTAGGGTTTCCAGCCGCCTCTCGCGACATTCACAAACACCGGTCTAAAGCCAAATCCCTCGTCTCCTTCCTCAACCCTTCCTCTGGCCTGCGACTTCATCAGTTCGTGTCGATGGATCGTGAGCCAGAGGAAAGCGCCCTTTCGAGGAGATGAGCAACGACAATGGGTGGAGGCGCGACCAGGATCTACGGCAGAAGCTCCACCGGGAGCAAGACGAACACCGTCGTCGACGACGTGAGAGGGACCGGGAATTCCAAAGGAGAAGGGAGGTGGATAGGATATCTCAGGAGCGCAGGGACAGAGAGCGGCGCCCTCCTCCTCCACCACCTAATCTTCGGGGACGCGATTCCAGTGGTGGGTCAGCGCGCACACAAGGCCCAGCCCGTGGGGGTCAAGATGATCAAGCTTGGGCAGCTTCGGAGGGGGCAGTCCCGGCCGGGAGCGACGACACACACACATCATCTGCTACAACTGCGGTAAAAAAGGGCACTTTCAATTTGATTGCAAGGATGAAACTTTCTGCATCAAGTGCAACAAACTAGGGCATGCTTCGGCCATGTGTGCGGCTTTGCAGAAAGCATCTAAACCCTTTTGGGCGGGGTACGGATATGATGGGATTGACTTCACTTGCTGTGAGGTGCAATAGGATGAGCTGCTACCTCCGGTTCCAAATGTAGCCTTGGTAATTCTTGAGGAAGGGACACACCCGGCTACCCAAATGGAGGAGGAGCTTAAGGACTTGGTCGACCAAGATTGTGAGTGGAGGGTCCAGGAGCTAAATGACAAAGATTTTTCAATGTTCTTTCCCTCAAAGGAAAGCTTGCGGATGGCAATTCGGGGTGTTGGCCTTACACTCCCCTCCAGCAGGCTTTACGCCACTGTAGCAACCTCGTTTGGTGACCCGGCAGCGGCAGAGCATCTTTCCGAAGTGCGGGTCAAGCTTTTTGACGTGCCTCCGCCATATCGGCAGGCGGTGTGCATCCTGTTAGCCACGCGGAAGATCGGCAGACCCATTGCGGTGGACGAGCAGTCCCTAGATTCCCCTCTGGAGTCGGTGTGTGTGCTATTCGGGTGTAGGGCACCCGTTCATCTCCCACCACACATCACTCCGTTCGTTAACTCACAAGGTTTCAAGGTCCGTGTGCTGCCTGAGCAGGAGCTGGCGTGAGCAAAAGCAGACCCGCACCTCCTTCGCGAAGACCAATGGAAGACAAGGATGAAGACGTGGATGATTCTGAAGGGGAAGGTTGGGACAGACGTAGGGGTAAACATTCTAGGAAGGCCAAGGAGATGGCAAAAGGCGCATCGGTCTCGATGTCGGAGCCAAAACGCATATATGTGCCATTGGATGCCCTAGAGGGAGCGCTCCCGAATCTCCCGACCACTGAGATGAACCAATATGGCTCCAACCTCACTGAGACATGGGACATCTTCCCAGTGCTTGCAAAGATTGACACATCCTCTAGCACCAAGCAAACCTCCTCTTCGTGCCACAGCGAGTCTGGGGAGATGGTGGATTCAGACGGTGACCAACCACCCCTCTCCCCCTCCCTGGCCACTGATTCTGCAACCCCTGAGGGAGGAGCAGCCTTGGTGCGCAGGCGCCCATCGCCGTGGAAATCCCAACCCCTGTCGGATGCTGACCGTTTGGAGGTTGGGATCCAAGCCCCACATGGGAATCTGACCCGGACACGATGCACGCAAGGGAAAGGCGCAACAAGTTTAACGCAGATCGTCCTTCCAAGGTTCAAAGCCTGGTGATCAAAGAAGTGGCTATGAAGCTGGATTTCTCAGAGAGTACTGGACAAAAGACTCTGATGCTGGGTGGAGTGGTGGTGGCGGCGCCCGTGGCCAGAGCTCCCAGAAGCAAGGCCACCCTAGTCTCGACTGCTTGGTCGAGTGCATGTGGGGCGGGCTCATCGGCGCTTCCGGTGATGGAGAAGTCCATGCAACAGGCGAACGAGAAAGACCGTGGTACCGTTTCGAAACCTATCTCAGATTTTTTGGTTCTCCAAGATATTTCCGATGTTCATCTCCTAGAGGTAGAGCGAGATAGCTGTGTTGTGTTCCCATTGGTGGCGGGCAACCCGACCCCTATTCTCTCCATGTTGCGTGCAAAAGAACTTGCGTAGGCAGAACTAGCGCTTGCCTGTAACAAAATAGAAGAAGAGGCTCGCAGAGCTAAGGAACAAGCAAATGCGGGCAAGGACTCGGAGACATTGGTGGAGAAGGATCTGGGCCGGCCTACGCCATAAGGGTCTGGCGGCAGGCGCCCAGCAACGGTCCGCCAAGTGAGGAAATAGAAAATCCAAAAGAAAGCGATAACGACCAAGAAAAGAGTCCTAACCCGTCGAGCACGGCGCTTTTCTGAAACATCTGTGGGTTCGGCGTTAGGGGGTGCCGAACTTTGCTGAAAGAATACCTCCGCAAGCACCACATCGATAGTGTCTGTCTTCAAGAAACGATAAAGCAAGATTTCACGGACCAGGAGCTCCGGAGCCTGGAGATTGGTGAGAAATTCGTCTGGTGTTGGCTGCCTCCACTGGACATTCAGCGTGTTACATGTGGATAACTTTTGGGTTCGAAAAAATCTTTAAAACCTATCAACATGAGATCTAGTTTCAAAGATCTCATCGCGACTAATCCAACGGTAAAAAACGGATCATAAACCGGATGAACGACTTGAGCTACAAAACTTTTTTAACTTTTCGATTTCATATTTAATGAGAATGACGTTAGCATTTTTTATCTTCTTTCTTTCTGCATATATGCAAAAATATCTCCACAACCCTTTTGTATGGTGGATAACTTTTAGCTCTGAAAAAAAGTCTTCCAAACATATTAATATGAGTAGATCTCAACATATTAATATGAGTAGATCTCGTCGCGACAAATTCAGCGGTGAAAACGAATCATAAATCGTGCTACAAAAGTTTTTTAATTTTCAAAAAATTGCATTTAATGCGCATGACATCATCAGTTCGGTACTTCTCTACATGCATGAGTGAGAAAGAAGCTGCCCGTTCAAGTTTGCTATTTTTAGGGCACTACCTACATAGTCCAGTCCTATGTTTCAAATTTCCGTACGTAGATGTTTCGTAGGTGTAGCATGCACCATGCGGCTTTGGGTCTCCGAAATTGTCGCCACTCCACATGTTCATCACATCTCGCACAATTCCCTCCAAGCCATGCAATCATCTCTCCCGGTCTCTCCCTCAGTGTGGGAACCAGTTTGCAACAATGGCGGGGGAGCATGGCACCGAACGGGTCGTAGCAACCTAGGAAAAACAAACCAGCGTGTCGCCGTCGACGTCGAGCCGGTGCATCTCCAACGACGACGGCATCGACCGCCCGCCGCGGTCCTCCTGAACCATGTCGAACGACTATGCCAACTACACGGTCTTCATGCCGCCCACACCGGACAACCAGCCAGGGGCCGCGCAGGCCGGGGCGTCTGGGTCCGGGGGCTCCAGCAAGCCGGGATTGCCGCCCTACTCGTCAGGCTCCAAGGTCACAAACCGTCGAGGCGGCGACGATGGCGCGGCCGGCGGCGGCAGCAAGATGGAACGGCGGCTATCCACCGCGCACGTGGCGTCGCCGTCCAAGTCGCTGCTGGTGCGTAGCCAGACAGGGGACTTCGACCACAACCGGTGGCTGTTCGACACCAAGGGCACGTACGGCATCGGGAACGCGTACTGGCCGCAGGACGACAACCCGTACGCCAACGAGGACGGCACCGGCATGGGCGGCGGCGGCGACGGCGGCGTCAAGATGGAGGACCTCATCGACAAGCCCTGGAAGCCGCTCAGCCGGAAGGTTGCCATTTCTCCGAGCATCCTCAGTCCCTATAGGTTCGGCAAAATTCCAGGAATTTACGTTCGCGATGTTGCAATTTTGCAATGAAAATGTTGCCGACGCCGGAATATGTCGCAGGCTGCTCGTGCTCGTGCGGTTCGTGTCGCTGTTTCTCTTCCTGATATGGCGCGCGACGAACCCCAACCCGGACGCGATGTGGCTGTGGGGGATTTCCATCGTGTGCGAGTACTGGTTCGCCTTCTCCTGGATTCTGGACCAGATGCCCAAGTTGAACCCCATCAACCGCGCCGCCGACCTCGCCGCGCTCCGGGAGAAGTTCGAGTCCAAGACGCCGTCCAACCCAACCGGCCGCTCCGACCTGCCGGGCCTCGACGTGTTCATCTCCACCGCCGACCCCTACAAGGAGCCGCCGCTCGTCACCGCCAACACCCTGCTCTCTATCCTCGCCACCGACTACCCGGTCGAGAAGCTCTTCGTCTACATCTCCGACGACGGCGGCGCGCTTCTCACCTTCGAAGCCATGGCGGAGGCATGCGCATACGCCAAGGTGTGGGTGCCCTTCTGCCGCAAGCACTCCATCGAGCCACGCAACCCCGACGCCTACTTCAACCAGCAGGGCGACCCGACGAAAGGCAAGAAACGGCCGGACTTCGTCAAGGACCGCCGCTGGATCAAGCGCGAGTACGACGAGTTCAAGGTGCGCATCAATGATCTCCCGGAGGCTATCCGCCGCCGCGCCCACGCTATGAATGCCCGCGAGCGCAAGATGGCCCGCGAGAAGGCCGCAGCCTCGTCCGAGGCTGCGCCGGCGCCCGTGAAGGCCACCTGGATGGCCGACGGCACGCACTGGCCCGGCACATGGCTCGACTCCGCCCCCGATCACGGCAAGGGTGACCACGCCAGCATCGTCCAGGTCTGCATCATCAACGACCATTGCAATTTTTGAACTACACTAATTTTGCCGCGCACACACTGTTAATGTGTTGTCCATTAATTAGGTGATGATCAAGAACCCTCACTTCGACGTGGTGTACGGGGACGCCGGCGACCACGCGTACCTGGACTTCACGGACGTGGACGTGCGCATCCCCATGTTCGTCTACCTCTCGCGGGAGAAGCGGCCGGGGTACGACCACAACAAGAAGGCGGGCGCCATGAACGCCATGGTGCGCGCGTCGGCGGTCCTCTCCAACGGCCCTTTTATGCTCAACTTCGACTGCGACCACTACGTGTACAACTGCCAGGCCATCCGGGAGGCCATGTGCTACATGCTCGACCGCGGCGGCGACCGCATCTGCTACATCCAGTTCCCGCAGCGCTTCGAGGGCATCGACCCCTCCGACCGCTACGCCAACCACAACACCGTCTTCTTCGACGGCAACATGCGCGCCCTCGACGGCCTCCAGGGACCCATGTACGTCGGCACCGGATGCCTCTTCCGCCGCTACGCCATCTACGGCTTCAACCCGCCGCGCGTCACCGAGTACCACGGCGTCGTCGGCCAGACCAAGGTGCCCATCGACGCGCACACGCGCTCCGCCGGCGGGGACGAGGAGCTCCGCCCGCTCACCGATCACCCGGACCACGAGGCGCCGCAGCGGTTCGGCAAGTCCAAGACGTTCGTCGAGTCCATCGCCGTTGCCGAGTACCAGGGTAGGCCGCTGCAGGACCACCCATCGGTCCGGAACGGACGGCCGCCCGGCGCGCTGCTCATGCCGCGCCCGCCGCTCGACGCGGCCACCGTGGCCGAGGCCGTCTCGTTGATCTCCTGCTGGTACGAGGACAGCACGGAGTGGGGGCTGCGCGTGGGCTGGATCTACGGCTCCGTCACGGAGGACGTGGTGACGGGGTACCGGATGCACAACCGCGGGTGGCGCTCCGTGTACTGCATCACCAAGCGCGACGCCTTCCGCGGCACGGCGCCCATCAACCTGACCGACCGGCTCCACCAGGTGCTCCGGTGGGCGACGGGGTCCGTGGAGATCTTCTTCTCCAAGAACAACGCGCTGTGCGCGTCCCGGAGGCTCATGTTCCTGCAGCGCATGTCGTACCTCAACGTCGGCATCTACCCGTTCACCTCCCTCTTCCTCATCATGTACTGCCTCCTGCCGGCGCTCTCCCTCTTCTCCGGCCAGTTCATCGTGGCGACGCTCGACCCGACCTTCCTCTGCTACCTCCTCCTCATCACCACCACGCTCATCCTGCTCTGCCTGCTGGAGGTCAAGTGGTCGGGCATCGGGCTGGAGGAGTGGTGGCGCAATGAGCAGTTCTGGGTCATCGGTGGCACCTCCGCTCATCTCGCCGCCGTGTTGCAGGGCCTGCTCAAGGTCACCGCCGGCATCGAGATATCCTTCACGCTCACGGCCAAGGCGGCCGCGGAGGACGACGACGACCCCTACGCGGAGCTCTACCTCATCAAGTGGACGTCGCTCTTTATCCCGCCGCTCGCCATCATCGGCATCAACATCATCGCCATGGTGGTGGGCGTGTCGCGCTGCGTCTACGCAGAGATCCCGCAGTACAGCAAGCTGCTGGGCGGCGGATTCTTCAGCTTCTGGGTGCTGGCGCACTACTACCCGTTCGCCAAGGGGCTCATGGGACGCCGCGGCCGAACGCCCACGCTCGTCTACGTCTGGGCGGGGCTCATCTCCATCACCGTCTCCTTGCTCTGGATCACCATCAGCCCGCCCGACGATCGGATCTCCCAGGGCGGCATCGAGGTGTGAAGTGTGATCATGTGATCGAGCACCGAGATCGATCCATCCGTTTCAAGTTGAACGGCCAAGAGGAGATATATACGCGCCATTTGCTCCGAAATGCAGGAACAAGTTGGAGAATTCTGTATGTAGTTGAAAAGGAGTAGAACGTACTTATACAAACTAACACGTGAGCATACTCCGCCGGCTCCTAAAGCGCCATACTCGTATGGGGAAGATTAGATGTAGAAATTCTGCTTTACTGCGCATTGTCGTATATTGTTCGTACATATACTGTGTGCCCGTGTAGATGTTGGCAATTCAAATCAACACTTTCGCTATGTACGTGTTAGTCGATCAGCTACTATTATTATTTCCACCAACACTCTCGATTTTTCATTCGCTGGGAATGGGATGGCTTGATAATTCTCTCTCTAGTCAAAGTGTAGGGCAAATTAGTTTTGTCTTTTTGCGAAAGAAGTCCATCCATCCATTAATAATCTTCAACAATAGTACAAGAAGTTCCAAAACTGTTAAAAAAAACATAAATAGGTCATTGGATTCACTATTATAGAAAAGCCTTGCAGTGGCGCACGCCTGGTGTCGCGTTAGTGGTATTTTGTACCGGTCACCGGTATAATCCAGTAGCGTGCTGGTGGCACAGGTCACGCTAGACGCGAGCCAACTTGGTCCAGCTCGAGCCGAGCCTGCAAAAAACGCGAGCTAGAACTGGCGAGCTCGAGCCAGCTTGAAAGTGCAAACGAGCCACAAAGTGTGACTCGACTCGATCTTGCCATTAGCTCGGTCCAAAACGAGCCGGATCGCGAGCCAAACATAGCAGGACACTGCCAGGTGGGTCCCGCCACAGATTCTCGACCTCCATGATGATGGATTCGGTGAGACGAAGCAGTGGGAGATGGACGACGTGGGAGAACAACACACTGAGCTCCTCCATGGCCAAACGAGCTGGCTCGGCCCGACCTTGCTACGGTTTAGGAAACTAAGCTCGGCTCGGTCAGGTCATGTTGCGGGCCAAGTTCAACTCGCACCGAGCCAAGCCAAACTCGGGCCGAGCTAGAAAGCACGAGCTGAGCGTCCACCGTGAGTCACATGTATCGTATAGTCCAGTGGCGTGTACACATTATGAAATGCCACTAACTTTTTTTTTTCCTTAAAACGAAATTCTTGCTTTGTTCAAGCTGATAACAAAGAGAAATACAAGAGGCACATCCAAAATACATTATTAACATAGTCAATAAGCTTTCATATTGATTACTCAAATCCATTACTAAACAATACAAATTTGGTTCAAACACGCCAATAATATAAGCAACTACTTGGTTCATAAACAAATACCACCACAATTGGGTACACCACCCAGCTATACTAGATGATGTCAATGACAAAGAGAATGCTCATGATGGGGTATGTCATGATCCTATCAATGATGAGCACAGCTTGTCCAACTTGTAGTTCATGTTGTTCTATATGGAACCCTTCCACGTCGGTTTGCTAAAGGTTAGCTTGCCATGCTCATTATTGGTGTACGGACGGTGCTCGTCATGCCCAATGAAGAAGAGGAATACCCAACACATAGTCCAGCCAATCCATCATCATGAATGTGAAGCGCACACTCTCTTGTGCAACTTGATCAAACAATAACTTCACATTGATGAAGCACTCTATGCATCATAAACACAAGAATAGTGAGAAAGGTAAAAACACTTAAAATAATTGATACATAGCATGAAAAATAATAGCACCACATAATCTTCAAACTCTTCACACATGTAGACACTGAATAATGAGATCGAACGATAAGTGAGAGACACACCCACTCTTCCATTTTTGGCATGTCGCCATGTCTCTTAAGAACAACAACAATATCATCGAAATAAACTAACAACAATACACATACATGTGACTGAAGAAGATATTAAACTTAAACTAAATTGTACATGTTAATTAAACATAGAATATATTTAACTTAAACTCATGAACAAAAAGTTACATATTAAAGTTAGAACATCCAAAAAACACATCCAAAGATAGTACATAAAATATAGTACGATAACTTAAAACTAATCCCCAGAGGCCGATTCACTCCAAGTCCTCCACCGCGAGCGTGTTCCAGTCAACGCCTCCATAGAAGTTGTTGTCATCGAAGTCTAATTACTCATCTTGGCCCTCCCTAGAGGGGCCTGCGCTGGACGACTCAAAGAACTGAAGGTTGTACACCATCACCTCAGGATTCTCACGGTAACTATGCACCAAGGGGTCTCCGAGACGCTTCAACGACAATTGCTACTCGGCCAAGTGATAACCCCCAAGTGTAGGGGATCACCGCAGTACAATTCGATAAGTATTTGAGTGTCGAACCCACGAGTAGCTGAAAGTTAACTAACTATTTTCTAAAGCTCTATAACCAACTTATATGGCCCTTTATGCAAAGCTAGGAATTATAAGGTGTGTGTGTGTGTGTGTGTGTGTGTGTGTGTGTGTGTGTGTGTGTGTGTGAAGTAGTTTGTACTAGGAACTAGAAGTGCTGAAAATAAAATGCAATAAGTAAAATAAAAGACAAGTAAAGTGCAGTAAAGTAAAGTAAGATGAAGGTAAGTGAAGTGGAGTTAATCAAGAGAGTAAGTGTTGAGGCAAATTGCTATTTCATTTGTGTGGTTGCCACGATTAGTGAAGCTCATTATAGTCTTTTTACTGTTTCTTTTAGAGAGGAGCCATAGATTGGTGTAGCCATTTACATGAGCAAATACACCACAAGTGATTGACCCCAAGACCAATTAAGCACAAGCAAGGGGTAGCCAATCACAGCTGAAAGTTTAAAGGTCCCCATAGTTATACCCCCAATGATTAACCATGAATTAATACTATATGCATATTTAAGAATTGGGACATGGTTTATGTCAATCTCCAGTTGTCCCTCTCCCTATCATCATGCAACCGTGACAACCTCATCCATTCCCCAACAAATGTGCGCACTCATATATCAGTACAAGAGATCATCATATAAGATAAAATATACTTGTATGCAACCAACAACAAACTATATCACAATTGTCATGAACAAGTCACTACTCAAACATCAACATAGAGATACAATAGATCATGGGAAAACAATATATTGCATCATAAAGCATGTTTGCCAAGAGATTACAAGTGGTAGATGAAGATGGTGCTGCTATAGATGTTGATGAAAATGATGAAGATGCTGATGATGCCCTCATCGGAGGGGGGTGGAGTCCACCGGAGGCGATTCCGGCAGCATTTCCTCCCTCCAATCTCCGCCGGTGGCGGCCTGCTAACTATCTATTTATGTGTTTTTGATCTCCACCGCTGCCGCCTCGAAGAAACCCCCAGGGGTCGTATATATAGTGGTTTTTAGGTCAAAACAAGTCGGTGGGCGCGAGATTGGGGAGAATCGGACGGACGACACGAAAAAGAGCACAGTGGCATGCCGGAGGGGGAGGGCACGCCACCTGCCCTAGTTTCCAGCTCCTTTTCCTCCTGGTCTCCTACTTCAGCCCATGTTGTTTGTCTCGAAATTTTCGAAGCGTGGCCCCTAACCTTGCCCTTATTTGAGTCCCGTAGCTCATGTAAAGTCGAAACGCTAAAAAGAGGTGTTTTCCATCAAACAGAATTAGAACTGAAGGATAGGGGATTGTTTACAAAATACCCAAAAACATCATAAAACATGAAAATAATATTATATAAGATGCAAATATGTGGTAATATGCGGAAATAAAGTGCAAAGTTCATGTATGCATTTTACAAGCATCAACATACTCAAGCTTAACCTATGCTCGTCCTCGAGCATAAAGGTGATAAGGCTAACATGGACTTCATAGTTTATTGCATTGCTTCTATGTAATCATGCAAAGTCTTACTAGGTTCAGTCAATAAAGAATGTCAATAAGGAACATGAAATATAGAGTGATGTCTATTACTTTCTACAAATCATGCATAACAATAAATAGCATTGTAAGAAACATGAATGATAAGTATTATGAATCGTAAAGCATGCTTGGGAGAATCCTATAGAATTGTTTGGAAGACTCTTTATCATATCTTTTGATTCTTTTGATACTCTTGACTCAGCAAAGTAAGTAGGGAATATTTGTGCTACACCTCCACCAAAATAAAAAGTAAAGAGAGCAAAAAGTGAGATTTTGAGATATGCAATTCATGGCAACTATACTCATAAGGATTGGGTACCATGCATCTCTTTATTTCAGAGATATCTATGATTTATGTGTTTGACCTCTTATAAGTAAATATTGCCTCGCTCTCATGGTTCTAAACATTACACGCTACTTTACTTAGGGATATCACAGACCTTTCACATTTTAACAAAGTATCGCAATGGGGTACCTCCATGCCGCATGTATAAAGGACAAAATCAAGTTCAAAAAGTATCATTTTAAGCCATCCATACTGGGACAACATGGACAACGGTCTTGTGAGCATCCTCTCTAACTTTTTTTCTCTATTCATGCATATATTTTCTTTTCTGACTTCTCTCTCTCTCTCTTTTAATTTTTTCACTCTTCCTATTTTGAGGATGCTCGTGCTGAAACTTACCATGTAAGCATAGCTTCTAGTTAGCGGCCCATTGCTCTTTTCTAACAAATATGCATACTCTAGTACTTATGTTGACAGAGCCCATTTTATTTTGCTTGAGATAACCATCAACTAACCCAAAATAAGTGAAAATCAACTTAAGGTAAGGAACCTTAATAGTAAAATGTTGAAAGATATCCCCATGTAAGCATGGTTAAGGTCCAGCTCATTACTCATAATTAGTCAAACCCATGACATGCATAGTGGTATTTTTCTTCCGCACCTTACTTTCCTACGAGCTTTAAATCACACAAAAAGGAATATTTTGAAATGGTTGGAGGCATAAAACACATACTATACTTGAAATAGCAAATGCTATATAGGTATGTATGTTAGACTTTTGGGTTTGAGTGGAATTTGGAAACAAGTCTATGCTTGTGTGAGAATTCATTTTTTTTTTGGCTCGCAGGAGATCTAGAAGCATGCAATAGTATCCATAGTGCTATTTATTCAAAATCAAACAATTATACTTAAGGTTGAGCATCTATGTATACTAGTAAGAATCAACACTAAATAAGGCACATAGCAAATCATCACTCAATATAGCATTTGAAACTAGTAGTACCATGCACAATATAAATTTCAGCTTTTAATTTGCATCCCTCTTCATCTTTTAATAATATGCAACTTATTTTTTCTGAGGCACTCAAGAATATGATGATTTATTTAAGTAGATCTTTTGTAATAATGAAATGCATTTTTCATGATGGTGATATTTATTTCAAAGCAAAACTAGACATAAAACTAATAAAGAACGCTCCAAGTTTTTGCAATCATTCTATGTTGCTCAAAAAACCAATTTTAGAAGTGTGCAAACCAAGAAATTTAGTATGAGTCCAGTGGGGTGCCGTCTGCGAGGTTTTGAAAGAGCAAAGTCTAAACCCCGGGTTGTGTGTGGTTGATGACAACACTTGAACAATCTCACCGTGTGCTATGAGTATCCTTGTTAGATTTGCAAGTGCACGGTGACCTCGCTGGACACGTCAAGATCGGAGGACTGAAGCGTAGTTTATAGGTTTTCTGGTTTTGTGTGTGTATCGCGAGGTGACACGGTTGGAGAGGAAAAGAGGAGAAAGCAGTTTTTGTCAGGCCGGTACTACCGGTACCAGTAGCGGTAGTACCGCTACCTCTACTGGTACCGCTCTAGTGTTCTGCGCTGGAATTGACCCACAGAACAAGTTACGGTACCTTTACGGTACCTCGAGCGGTAGTACCGCTTGAGAGCGGTAGTACCGCCCAAGGTACCGCTTAAGTACCGTAACGGAAGTTACGGCCGTACCGCTCTGGTACCGCTTCGGTACCGCTTGGGATCCAGTAAGCTCTGGAGACAATTGCGGTACCTCGAGCGGTACCGCGAGCGGTAGTACCGCTATGTGTCCACGTGGATAAGTTCTGTGGGATTTCGAACCCAGAGCGGTAGTACCGCTTCCCAAAGCGGTAGTACCGCTTAGGCAAAAACTGGAGATAACGGTTGGATTCGGGAGGGCCTATTTAATGGGCCCTTCTTCTCTCTCTCTCTCTCTCTCCTCCATTGTTGCTGAGCTCAAACTGAGTGGATCTCCCTACCTACCCAATCAATCTTGCTCATACTTTGAGGAGTGGTGGAGGAGACCCCGATCTATCGTTCTACCGAGAGAAATTTCACCAATTCGTGGTAGTCCTTAGTGGATCTTGGAGGTAGGGTTCCTATGGTGGGATCTTGGATCAAGTGCACCTATGGAGGCTAGCTTGGTGTTTTGCTAGCCCCATAGGTTGTTGGGAGCCTCCTAGTGTTGTAGAGTTGGCCCCAACCTTGTGAAGGAACCACTGCCTCGACCGGTGCCATAGTGGAGAAGGAGGAGCCCCTTCGTGGAGCTCTCTCGAGGAAGAAGGTGAGGCCTTCCTTCGTGGTGTGGCTGCCTAGCCTCTTGTGTGAGGCTATCACCTCCTCAACGCAGACATACTCTCTTTTGTGAGGGGAACTGCGGGAAACAAACCTCGCCTCGTCTCCGCGCCATCCGGTTGTCCCGCTCCTTACTCTTACTATCAAGCTTGTTCCTTTACTTGTTGCACTTGCCTAGGATCATACTAGGATCATCTCCATCACTAAAGCAATCACCTTTACGTGCGTGTTCCTCAGATATGTACGCAACTTTCATTAGTTTTGAGTTTTCTGATCTGAGCAACGGAAGTATTTATTAAAAATTCGTCTTTACGGACTGTTCTGTTTTGACAGATTCTGCCTTTTATTTCGCATTGCTTCTTTCGCTGTGTTGGGTGGATTTCTTTGTTCCATTACCTTCCAGTAGCTTTGAGCAATGTCCAGAAGTGTTAAGAATGATTGTGTCACCTCTGAACATGTGAGTTTTTGATTATGTACTAACCCCTCTAATGAAGTTTATGAGAAGTTTGGTGTGAAGGAAGTTTTCAAGGGTCAAGAGAGGAGGATGATATACTATGATCAAGAAGAGTGAAAAGTCTAAGCTTGGGGATGCCCCGGTGGTTCACCCCTGCATATATCAAGAAGACTCAAGCGTCTAAGCTTGGGGATGCCCAAGGCATCCCCTTCTTCATCGACAAATTATCAGGTTCCTTCTCTTGAAACTATATTTTTATTCGGTCACATCTTATGTACTTTACTTGGAGCGTCTGTGTGCTTTTGTTTTTGTTTTTGTTTGAATAAAATGGATCCTAGCATTCTTTGTGTGGGAGAGAGACACGCTCCGCTGTTGCATATGAACACATGTGTTCTTAGCTTTTAATATTCATGGCGAAGTTTCTTCTTCGTTAAATTGTTATATGGTTGGAATTGGAAAATGATACATGTAGTAATTGCTATAAATGTCTTGGGTAATGTGATACTTGGCAATTGTTGTGCTCATGTTTAAGCCCTTGCATCATATGCTTTGCACCCATTAATGAAGAAATACATAGAGCATGCTAAAATTTGGTTTGCATAAGTGGTTTCTCTAGAGTCTAGATAATTTCTAGTATTGAGTTTGAACAACAAGGAAGACGGTGTAGAGTCTTATAATGTTTACAATATGTCTTTTATGTGAGTTTTGCTGCACCGGTTCATCCTTGTGTTTGTTTCAAATAGCCTTGCTAGCCTAAACCTTGTATTGAGAGGAATTATTTCTCATGCATCCAAAATCCTTGAGCCAACCACTATGCCATCTGTGTCCACCATACCTACCTACTACATGGTATTTCTCCGCCATTCCAAAGTAAATTGCTTGAGTGCTACCTTTAAACAATTCAAAATTTGTTACCTCTGATTTGTGTCAATGTTTTATAGCTCATGAGGAAGTATGTGGTGTTTATCTTTCAATCTTGTTGGGCAATTTTCACCAATGGACTAGTGGCTTCATCCGCTTATCCAATAATTTTGCAAAAAGAGCTGGCAATGGGATTCCCAGTCCCAAATTAATTAACAAAAATAGACACTCCTCCATGGTAAGTGATTGTTGGACGGCACCCGAAGGATTCGGTTAGCCATGGCTTGTGTAAGCAAATGTTGGGAGGAGTGTCATCATAATAAAACTAAAATAAAAAGGCACTCCTTCATGGTATGAGATTGTTGGCAGGCACCCGGGGATTCGGTTAGCCATGGTTTGTGAAAGAAAGGTTGGAAGGAGTGCCACCCAAAAATAAAAAAATGGGAGCCGCTCTTTGAAGGTTTGTCTGGCAAGGGGGTTAGAGTACCCGCTACCATTCGTTGACAACAACATACACCTCTCAAAACTTTATTTTTATGCTCTCTTTATGTTTTCAAAATAGAAGCTCTAGCACAAATATAGCAATCGATGCTTTTCCTCTATGGAGGACCATTCTTCTACTTTCATTGTTGAGTCAGTTCACCTATTTCTCTCCACCTCAAGAAGCAAACACTTGTGTGAACTGTGCATTGATTCTTACATACTTGCTTATTGCACTTGTTATATTGCTTTGCATTGACAACTATCCATACATGTTACAAGTTGAAAGCAACCGCTGAAACTTAATCTTCCATTGTGTTGCTTCAATACCTTTACTTTGAATTATTGCTTTATGAGTTAACTCTTATGCAAGACTTATTGATGCTTGTCTTGAAGTGCTATTCATGAAAAGTCTTTGCTATATGATTCACTTGTTTACTCATGTCATACACATTGTTTTGATCGCTGCATTCACTACATATGTTTTACAAATAGTATGATCAAGGTTATGATGGCATGTCACTCCAGAAATTATCTTTGTTATCGTTTACCTGCTCGGGACGAGCAGAAACTAAGCTTGGGGATGCTGATACGTCTCCGACGTATCGATAATTTCTTATGTTCCATGCCACATTATTGATGATATCTACATGTTTTATGCACACTTTATGTCATATTCGTGCATTTTCTGGAACTAACCTATTAACAAGATGCCGAAGTGCCGCTTCTTTGTTTCATTGTTTTTGGTTTCAGAAATCCTAGTAACGAAATATTCTCGGAATCGGACGAAATCAACGCCCAGGTTCCTATTTTGCCCGGAAGCATCCAGAACACACGAGAACCGCCAGAGAGGGGGCACAGGGCCACCAAACCCTAGGTCGGCGCGGCCAGGGGGGGACCCGCGCCCCCCTATAGTGTGGGCCCCCCAGAAGTCCACCGACCTTGCCTCTTCCGCCTATTTAAAGCCTCCGTCGTGAAAACCCTGATACGTTCGACGAAACCCACAGAAACCTTCCAGAGCCGCCGCCACCGCGACGCCAAGATCTGGGGGACAGGAGTCTCTGTTCCGGCACGCTGCCGGAACGGGGAAGTGCCCCCGGAAGGCTTCTCCATCGACACCGCTGCCATCTCCACCGCCATCTTCATCACCGCTGCTGCTCCCATGAGGAGGGAGTAGTTCTCCATTGAGGCTCGGGGCTGTACCGGTAGCTATGTGGTTCATCTCTCTCCTATGTACTTCAATACAATAATCTCATGAGCTGCCTTACATGATTGAGATTCATATGATGATGCTTGTAATCTAGATGTCGTTATGCTAGTCAAGTGAATTTTACTTATGTGATCTCCGGAGACTCCTTGTCCCACGTGTGTAAAGGTGACAGTGTGTGCACCGTGTGGGTTTCTTAGGCTATATTTCACAGAATACTTATTCACTGTTATGAATGGCATAGTGAAGTGCTTATTTATATCTCTTTATGATTGCAATGTATTTTGTATCACAATTTATCTATGTGCTACTCTAGTAATGTTATTAAAGTAGTTTTATTCCTCCTGCACGGTGTAATGGTGACAGTGTGTGCATCCGTGTTAGTACTTGGTTTATGCTATGATTATGATCTCTTGTAGATTATGAAGTTAACTATTGCTATGATAGTATTGATGTGTATTATTCCTCCTACATAGCATGAAGGTGACAGTGTGCATGCTATGCTAGTACTTGGTTTAGTCGAATTGATCTTTCATGCACTCTAAGGTTATTTAAATATGAACATTGAATTGTGGAGCTTGTTAACTCCGGCATTGAGGGTTCGTGTAATCCTACGCAATGTGTTCATCATCCAACAAGAGTGTAGAGTATGCATTTATCTATTCTGTTATGTGATCAATGTTGAGAGTGTCCACTAGTGAAAGTGTAATCCCTAGGCCTTGTTCGTAAATACTGCTATCGCTGCTTGTTTACTGTTTTACTGCGTTACTACTGCTACAATACTACCACCATCAACCACACGCCAGCAAGCTATTTTCTGGCACCGTTGCTACTGCTTATTCATACCACCTGTATTTCACTATCTCTTCGCCGAACTAGTGCACCTCTTAGGTGTGTTGGGGACACAAGAGACTTCTTGCTTTGTGGTTGCAGGGTTGCATGAGAGGGATATCTTTGACCTCTTCCTCCCTGAGATCGATAAACCTTGGGTGATCCACTTAAGGGAAACTTGCTGCTGTTCTACAAACCTCTGCTCTTGGAGGCCCAACACTGTCTACAAGAATAGAAGCTCCCGTAGACATCACGGCCATCCGCCAAAACGCCTCCTTCCGTGATATGACATCCGATGAAGTCCTTAGCGAAGTCATCGCTTTGGACATTTCCAAGAAGAATGCAGAGGATCTTGTTGCTCGCGCCCACAACACCCGCAAGCCCAACCTTGCATTGAAGATGAAGGTACATGAGGCTAGTGAAAGCGATGAGGATCCCATTGAGTGGGGTCCGGATGATCTCAAGACCAACTATCATGAGCACATGGATCTCGCCGCCAAGAAATTTTGGGAGGGAAACAAGTCCTGAAGCACAAGACCAAGAAGATCATGTGATTCTCCAAGAAGCTTCTCCAAGAGCCCAAGGGAGGGGAAAAGGGGGAGAACATGCTACAATTGCGGCGACAAGAGTCATTTTGTTGCGGATTGTATCTATGAGAGAAGAGAAGATAATGGTGGAAGGCTTGTCCGCAAGGAAAAGTTCAAGTCACTCTCCAAAGGATTCTCCAAGTTCTCCTCCAAGCCCGATGATGACAAGGACTCCTCCACCAAAAAGCCAAGAGCCTTTATCATTCGTGAAGAGTACTCCTCCGATGAAGATGGAGAGCATGAGGACAAGTGCTCCAACAAGGAAGGGGAAGGAGTGGCCGCCATCGCCATTACCACTCCCTCTATCTCCCTCTTCGACTCTCCTAGTGAGAACCTCGACACCAAAAACGCCCGTTGCCTCATGGCGAAGGTATCCTCGGAGGACTATGCTTCCGGTGGCGCTAAATAGTTGGTTGATAGTGGAGCCACAATTCATATGACCGGAAGCAAGGATATTGTTGTCGACCTTGAGCCATCTCACTCTACCGTTTCATATGGCGACAACACGTGCTTTAAGGTATTGGGTCTTGGCAAGGTGGTGGTAACACCCGACATTTCACTTGTGAATGTCCTACTTGTCGAGACCCTTGGTTACAATTTACTCTCCGTTCATCAAATTGCTCGTATGGGTCTATGTACTTTTTTCGATGAACATATGGTGGTCCTCTTGTGGAGCAAGACACTACGTGTAGCCTTTGTTGGATATGTAGAGAACGGGTTGTATGTTGTTGATTTCTCCGGAAAAACAACATCTTCCGCACTTTGCCTATTCGCTAAAGGTGACAAGGGTTGGTTATGGCATCGCCGACTAGCCCATGTCAACATGAGGACTTTGCAAAGTCTCCACAAGGGTGGCCACATTCTCGGACTAAAATAGGATGTTTCCTTTTGCAAAGATCGTGTTTGTAGGGCTTGCCTACAAGGAAAAATGCACGGAGCTCCTCACAAGGCCAAGACAATCATCTCTACCACAAGATGCTTGGAGCTCCTACATGTTGATCTCTTCGGTCCACCGTCTCATGAAAGTCTTGGAGGGAAGAAGTATTGCCTCGTCATTGTTGATGACTATTCACGCTATTGTTGGGTATTCTTCTTCAAGTACAAGAGTGAGACTCAACGGACCATGATGGAGTTTGCCAATCAAATTCAACGCAAGTACAATGCCACGATTCTCACAATAAGGAGCGACAATGGAACGGAGTTCAAGAACTACACCTTGGATGACTTCCTCGGCGAAGAAGGAATCCAACATCAATACTCCTCGCCATATACTCCCCAACAAAACGGGGTAGCCGAAAGGAATAATCGAACCTTGATTGAAGCCGCCCGAACAATGATGATGGAGTACAAGTCAAACTACAACTTTTGGGCGGAAGCTATTTCTACCGCGTGCCATGCTACTAATCGCCTATACTTTCGCAAAGGGTCTAGAGAAGACACCATATGAGATTCTCACCGGAAACAAGCCCAATGTGTCATACTTCAAGGTCTTCGGATGCAAATGCTATGTTCTTGTCAAGGACACAAGACTCTCCAAGTTTGATTCAAGAGCTCAAGAAGGAATTTTCGTTGGTTATGCTATGGATTCTCACGCCTATAGAGTCTTCAACAAGTCAAATGGGCGAGTTGTAGAATCTTGTGATGTGACATTCGATGAAGATGATAGATCTTTGGAGGAGCGAAGTGCTTCTTGTGAGAAAGGAGATGCAATTCCCCCGGTTACCGTAGGAAGGATGGGTGTTGGCACTCGCCGAACTCAAATGCTACCTTCTATGAGTACCGGGGAAGGACCAAGTTCCACCCAAGTGGAGCCATCTACACCAGAAGGCCAAGCTTCTTCCATTGATCATACAAGTGCAAGCCAACCTCTACAACAACCTCATGATCAACTTCAACAACAACCTCAACAATCAAGTGCAAGCCTACCTCAACCAACTCAAGAACAACATCAACAACTACCGCAAGCTCATCTACCACAACAACCAACATCAAGTGACCCATGTCAAGCTTCAAGTTTTTCACCGAATGGCTCGGGGGCAATCTCCATGGATACTCCCATTCCAAATACCCCCGAGTCATCAGGCTCTCATGATGATGATGATGATGTCCCACACAACGACAATGAAGGTCAAGGCGAGGATCTAAACCATGATGAAGGCCAAGAGGACTCTCAAGATTCTCAAGATTCTACTCCTATAGCCAATACTCGCCGTGAAGATCCTACCTCAAGACATTTACGCCTCAAGTCTCATTCCTCGCGTGATGTCATTGGTGACTTAAAGAGCAAAGTGACCACCCGGAGGCAACTAGCAAACTTTTGTGAGCACCACGCCTTTGTCTCTATGGTGGAACCACTCAAGGTCAATGATGCACTTGAAGATCCCGATTGGTTGATAGCAATGCAAGAGGAACTCAACAACTTCAAGAGGAATGATGTGTGGACTCTCATGAAGCGACCCGATCATTGCCGCAATGTTATCGGCACCAAATGGGTCTTCAAGAACAAGCAAGATGAACACAACATCGTCATCCGCAACAAAGCAAGATTAGTGGCACAAGGCTATTCTCAAGTTGAAGGAGTGGACTTTGGCGAAACTTTTGCACCCGTTGCAAGGCTTGAGTCCATCCGTATCCTTTTGGCCTTTGCCTCTCATCATGGTTTCAAGCTACAACAAATGGATGTTAAGAGTGATTTTCTTAATGGTCCTTTATGTGAGGAGGTATATGTGAAGCAACCCCCGGGATTCGAGGACCCCCATTTCCCGGACCATGTCTTCAAGCTCAAAAAGGCCCTATATGGTCTCAAACAAGCTCCTAGAGCTTGGTATGAGCATCTAAAGGAGTTGCTTGTAGACCGTGGTTTCGAAGTGGGAAAGATCGATCCCACTCTTTTTACTAAGAAAGTCAATGGGGAGCTCTTCGTATGCCAACTCTATGTAGATGACATCATATTTGGCTCAACTAACACAAAGTTTAATGACGAGTTTGCAAAGTTGATGACTAATAGGTTCGAGATGTCAATGATGGGGGAACTCAAGTACTTCCTCGGGTTCGAAATAAAGCAAATGCGATAAGGCACCCTCATCAATCAAGCAAAATACCTTCAAGACATGCTCAAGCGCTTCGACATGAAGGACGCAAAGGGCATTGGAACCCCGATGCATCTCAAGTGTCAACTCTCTCTCGATGAGACCGGCAAGGCGGTGGACCCCAAGCTCTACCGTTCGATGATAGGTTCGCTTCTTTACCTTTGTGCTTCTCGTCCGGACATAATGTTAAGCGTCGGAATGTGTGCACGGTTTCAAGCAAGTCCGAAGGAAAGCCATATCATGGCGGTAAAGAGGATCTTTCGATATTTAGTTAATAGCCCACATTTCGGACTATGGTACCCAAGGGACACGGACTTCTCTTTGGTTGGATGGGCGGGAGATAAGGTTGATAGGAAGTCTACCTCCGGAGCTTGTCATTTTCTTGGAAGATCTTTGGTGTGTTGGTCCTCGAAGAAGCAAAATTGTGTCTCCGTCTCTACCGCAGAAGCCGAGTATGTTGTGGCGGCAAGTAGTTGTGCGCAAATCTTATGGATGAGGCAAACCTTGCGGGACTATGGACTCGAGTATAACAAGGTTCCTCTATTATGCGATAATGAGAGCGCCATCAAGATCGCCTACAACCCGGTTCTTCATGGGAAGACGAAGCACATTGAGATAAGGAACCACTTCATTCAAGATCACATTGCTCGCGGAGATATTGTTCTATCCTTCATTGGCACCAAGGAGCAATTGGCGGACATCTTCACGAAGCCCTTGGATGAGAAGCGTTTCATTGAGTTGAGGCATGAGCTAAATATCATTGATCCGTCGAACTTTGCTTGACCGTCGTGCACACATACCACGCTTTAGCTATATGTCAAGATGAAAAGCACGCATGAACATAGGGGGAGTGCGGTTTAAACTTATTGAGCTATCCCTCCCCCCATAATGCACAAAGAAATCCAAAACATATGCTATTTGTCAAATAAGTGACTAATGAGCTTCATGTTGAGTTGTAGCCGTGAGTCCTAGTTACATCTACGCGACCACACACTACTATACTCTTACACGGTGGCTTCGGCCACCAACCTCCTCTTTGAGGATTTTTCTTGTTTCTTTGTGACTTTTCTTTTGTCCTTCTTCTTTTGTTGTCGTTTATTTTTCTCCATATCTTTGGGGAGACTCATCCAAGTTTTGTTTTCCTTGTTGGTTTTTGCAAGCTTGGTTGGGTATTTCCTTACCATCCTTTAGTTTGCTTACCCTCCTTTTTGGTGTTCCGATGCCAAAGGGGGAGAAGTTGCCTATTTGGATGGATTTTTGCATGGGGACTTTCGTTGTTGTAGCCTTTTGGTCCTTGTTGTTTATCTCTTCTTGTGGCTACACCAACTCTATGGAGGCACCTTATTGTGAGTACGGGTATTCTCAAGGCAAAGGTATGATAACGTCACCCAAAACTCCTTGCATAATCATGTGTTGCCTCCATATTGTGCATATGCTATATGAACATGTCAAGTATCCTTGTTGCATATGTGCTTCCTGTTGCATATGTGCTTGGGTTTGTAAAATCTAGGGGCAGTCATGTCTCTAGGATGTGTGTGTTTGTATTCAAATACATATTCAAACTATGCACATGTCTCGGGGGAGCTCCGTCGAGCTTTTGCAAATCTAAATATCTCATCATAATATCATATGCCATTGCAAATTCTTCTGTTGTCATCAAAGACCAAAAAGGGGGAGATTGAAGGAGCAAAGTCTAAACCCCGGGTTTTGTGTGGTTGATGACAACACTTGAACAATCTCACCGTGTGCTATGAGTATCCTTGTTAGATTTGCAAGTTCACGGTGACCTCGATGGACACGTCAAGATCAGAGGACTGAAGCGTAGTTTATAGGTTTTCTGGTTTTGTGTGTGTATCGCGAGGTGACATGGTTGGAGAGGAAAAGAGGAGAAAGCAGTTTTTGTCAGGCTGGTACTACCGGTACCAGTAGCGGTAGTACCGCTACCTCTACTGGTACCGCCCCACGGTACCGCTCTGGTGTTCTACGCTGGAATTGACCCACATAACAAGTTACGGTACCTCGAGCGGTAGTACCGCCCAAGGTACCGCTTAAGTACCGTAACGGAAGTTACGGCCGTACCGCTCTGGTACCGCTTCGGTACCGCTTGGGATCCAGTAAGCTCTGGAGACCATTGCGGTACCGCGAGCGGTAGTACCGCTATGTGTCCACGTGCATAAGTTCTGTGGGATTTTGAACCCAGAGCGGTAGTACCGCTTCCCAAAGCGTAGTACCGCTTAGGCAAAAACTGGAGATAACGGTTGGATTCGGGAGGGCCTATTTAAAGGGCCTTTCTTCCCCAACACGATTTTAGCTATTCTCTCTCTCTCCTCCATTGTTGCTGAGCTCAAACTGAGTGGATCTCCCTACCTACCCAATCAATCTTGCTCATACTTTGAGGAGTGCTGGAGGAGACCCCGATCTATCGTTCTACCGAGAGAAATTTCACCAATTCGTGGTAGTCCTTAGTGGATCTTGGAGGTAGGGTTCCTATGGTGGGATCTTGGATCAAGTGCACCTGTGGAGGCTAGCTTGGTGTTGTGCTAGCCCCATAGGTTGTTGGGAGCCTCCTAGTGTTGTGGAGCTCGCCCCAACCATGTGAAGGAACCACCGCCTCGACCAGTGCCATAGTGGAGAAGGGGGAGCCCCTTCGTGGAGCTCTCTCGAGGAAGAAGGTGAGGCCTTCCTTCGTGGTGTGGCCGCCTAGCCTCTTGTGTGAGGCTAGAACCTCCTCAACGCAGACATACTCTCTTTTGTGAGGGGAACTGCGGGAAACAAACCTCGCCTCGTCTCCGCGCCATCCGGTTGTCCCGCTCCTTACTCTTACTATCAAGCTTGTTCCTTTACTTGTTGCACTTGCCTAGGATCATACTAGGATCATCTCCATCACTAAAGCAATCACCTTTACCTTTTGCTTTGCTAAAAACTGAAAAAGACATAAAAATTGTGTAGCGCCCATTCACCCCCCTCTTGTTCGCTACGATCCATTCAGGTTTCCTCCGTTGCACGGCGAGTTTCCGAAAGAACTTAAGTCTGTGACGTGCTTGTGGGAGCAGTCACATTAACAATGGGTTCTTCTTCTTCGTCGCCACTGTGCACAAAAGATAGTATGAGAATACTCAAAAAAACAATATATCAAAAAGAAAAAGACGACAGAGTAACTTATGAGCTAACGAGGGTATCATTGTAAGGGTTGAAGGCGTCTTCCTCTTCAGGGGAAGTTTCCTCGGCAGGTGATCCACCGGCTTTGGAGGTGCCGGAGTCTTCGACATCACCCCTCTTCCTCTTGTTCCGGGGAGAAACAGCGGAAGGAAGAGAATGCGCTGACTCGGAAGCCTCCGATTCAGTTTCTCTTTCAGAGGAAGCCGCGGATTTGTGAGATGCTGCGACTTCACTCTCAGGGCGAGAAGTACCCTGTGCATCGTCGGCAATGATGGCTCGATCATCAACCTCCCCACCTTCAGGTAAGGGAGGCAGAGAAGAGATGATTTGGTGGTTCTGCAAAAGGAAAAACAATAACAAGGGATAGTTGAGGATGGAAGTCGACAGCAAAATAGCAAGATAGCAGTCGAAATTTGAATCAAATTCGAGAAAAAGCAGGTTAATCGAGATAAGAATCAAAAAACTCGAGAGACATGTTACTTACTTTGGGGAGAGCATGGGTACCAATGTATGGTTCCACGCGGCAGGAAGTTGGCACCAAGTCCTTTTTGCTTAGCGACGAAACACGCCGAACAAGCTTCTCCAAATCCTTCACAGAGAGATCTTTGGATAGGCAGTCGACATCTTTCTCGCCAGCATACATCCACATAGGGTTTTTGCGAGCCTGTAGAGGCTACACCCTAATCCTAAGGAAATAGGCGGTAATCTGGATACCCGACAATTCTTTGCCTCGGGTATTTTGCAGCTCATGGATGCGCTTCATCAGTGCCTCTGTCGCCGTTTTCTCTTCTTCGGTGACCTCTGCATCCCAGGATCGGCGGCGAAGGATTTTTGCGCTACCATCAAAGGGGGCGATGTTATATTCCTGCAAGTCGGAGCACTCCTCGCGGACGTATAGCCATCTTTTGCGCCACCCTTGGACGGAGTCGGGGAATTTGACGTCGAAATACTCGACGTCAGGGCGGACACAGATAACAACACCACCTATGTTGTAGGCGATGTTGTGGGAGCCGTTGCGGCGAAGGCAAAAAATTCGTTTCCACAGGGCCCAATTTGGTTGGGTCCCGAGAAAGCACTCGCAGAGGGTGATAAAGATAGAAATATGGAGGATGGAATTGGGAGTCAGCTAGTGCAGCTGCAATCCATACACAAAAAGTAATCCACGAAGAAATTCATGGATAGGAGTGGAGAGACCGCGGATGAGATGGTCAACAAAGCTAACCCAATATTGGATGGGGGCGTCGGAAAGCTTTCCTCGCTGGGGAAGATCAGCGCCTCCTTCTTCTTCATCAGGCCCAGCTTCTTCATCAGGTTGGTGTCCTGGTTCGAGATCTTAGATATCTCCCACTCAGAAACCTCCAGATCTTGCATCGCCATGCTTGTTTCTGGGGTGGTGTGCCTTGTGAGCTTTGACCACGGTGGTATCAATGCTGGAACTCGAGAGATTGAGGATGAGGACGAGCGCAGGAGCTTGTTTGTTGGCAATGTAAGTTTTTGGACAGAGAGAGGATAGGAGCGCGGCGCGGTGAAGAGGATTTCTAAGGAAGATGATGGTTATTTATAGCAAGACAGTGAAGCGTCGTGCCGTTGGATGGTGAAAGAATGGATTTGATGCCCTACACGTGTTTCCATGGGTAAAAAAGTCTTTTTACTGTGATGGAACTGGACAGACGCTACAGCGCGTGTGCCAGAAAAAGCGGAGGATGTGTGTCCCCCACTTGCGTAACGTGTCAAGTACCGCAGAGTTTCGGGCCCGCAGGTCAGTGACATGACATAATTCGTGTCTTCCCGATACAGGGGTCGTGGCTATCGTCAGCACTGATGTCATTCTAAAGAAAAAACTTCGACTGCGGTGCTGTGAGGATTGGTGACAGAGAAGGATTAATGATAATTTTGGGAGTTTTTGATCAAATACAAGTTTTTGTTCAAATGCTCAGGGGCTACTTTTTAAAGAGGTTTGGTAAAGGAGTGGATTCAGAAGGATAAACATTAGTCTATAACCGTCATCAAAAAACAACGACACTGAAAGAGAATTTCGACAGGGAAATTTCGAGTATTGCAACAAAGAAAAGGCGAGAGCCTATGATCAAATACAAGCATTTGTTCATATGCTCGGGGACTACTCTTATCAGAAGTATTATTTATACTTCTGATAAGAGGATAACACGGATGATAAAATATATAGTTGTTTCACAATAAAGCAAGTTGAGCCTACAACCAAGTATAAATACTCGACTGTAGCCTCGGGGGCTACTCCCATCGGGAACGCTGTTCGCGCACCTGATAAAGATGGAAGAATTAGAAGAGATGACAATATAGCGACAAAGGTGCTAAAAAGGTGAGCCTACAACCAAGTACAAGTACTTGGCTGTAGCCTCGGGGGCTACTCCCATCGGGAACGCTGTTCGCGTGCCCGATGAAATTAAAGAAGGCATGGTGAGCATATTTCGAGTTATACAAATAACTCTTCATATACTCCCATCGGGAGGACAAGATAAAAATATACAAGTCATCCGCCGACTCGAATAAATCTGCCATTCCATCAGCCGAAAAAGGCACTCGGCAATATATTCTCAGAGCGCCTCAGTCGCGAATTAATCTCTGAATGCCGCAATACTTTACGAAGGTAAGTCCCCAGGATCCGTCCTGTGCGGCGTGGCACTGCCTCTGACGGTGCTTTTCTATTTTTTCCGTATCAGCAGATACGAAGAAAAATCCTAACGGATGCGTTAGGTACCCGATAAAACATGATGATGTCTACGGGTGCTTCTATTCTTGTAGACAGTGTTGGGCCTCCAAGAGCAGAGGTTTGTAGAACAGCAACAAGTTTCCCTTAAGTGGATCACCCAAGGTTTATCGAACTCAGGGAGGAAGAGGTCAAAGATATCCCTCTCAAGCAACCCTGCAATCACGATACAAGAAGTCTCTTGTGTCCCCAACACACCTAATACACTTGTCAGATGTATAGGTGCACTAGTTCGGCGAAGAGATAGAGAAATACAAGTGGTATGAATGAATATGAGCAGTAGTAACGGCGCCAGAAAAGTGCTTGCTGGCGTGCAGTTGATGGTAGTAATATTGCAGGAAGTAAAGATGCAGTAAAACAGTAAATAAGCGATGATTGCAGTATTTGGAAACAAGTCCTAGCGATCATACATTCACTAGTGGACACTCTCAACATTGATCACATAAATAAATAAGTTCTCTTCCTTTGTGCTACATACACTCTTGTTTGATAATGAACACCATTCGTTGTATAGGGCTACAAGAGCACCTCAATGCCGGAGTTAACAAGCTCCACAACATTCGGCATTCATATTTAAGTAACCTTTAGAGCATAATAGATATTTGCAATTTAAACCGAGTACTAACATAGCATACACACTGTCACCTTTACACTATGAAGGGGGAATGAATCACATCAATACTATCATAGTAATAATTAACTCCATAACCTACAAGAGATTATGATCATAGCCTACGCCAAGTACTACACGATGCACACACTGTCACCATTACACCGTGAAGGAGGAATAGACTACTTTAATAACATCATAAGAGTAGCACATAGACTAATAGTGATACAAAACTCATATGAATCTCAATCATGTAAGGCAGCTCATGAGATCATTGTATTGAAGTACATGGGAGAGAGATTAACCACATAGCTACCGGTACAGCCCTTAGCCTCGAGGGAGAACTACTCCCTCCTCATGGGAGACAGCAGCGTTGATGAAGATGGCGGTGGTGTCGATGGAGAAGCCTTCCGGGGGCACTTCCCCGTCCCGGCGGCGTGCCGGAACAGAGACTCCTATCCCCCAGATCTTGGCTTCGCGATGGCGGCGGCTCTGGAAGGTTTCTCGTACCGTGGCTTTTCCGTCTCGAAGATTTAGGTCAGGGACCTTTAAATAGGCGAAGAGGCGGAGTCGGAGGGGGTACGGAGCCGCCACACAACAGGGTGGCGCGGGCCCAGCCCTGGCCGCGCCGGCCCCATGTGTGGGCCCCCTGTGGCTCTCCTCTGGTGGCTCTCGGGTGTTCTGGAAGCTTCGTGGAATTCTAAGATGCTGGGCGTTGATTTCGTCCAATTCCGAGAATATTTCCTTACTAGGATTTCTGAAACCAAAAACAGCAGAAAACAGGAACTGGCACTTCGGCATCTCGTTAATAGGTTAGTTCCGAAAAACGCATCAAAACGATATAAAGTGTGAACAAAACATGTAGGTATTGTCATAAAACAAGCATGGAACATAAGAAATTATAGATACGTTTGAGACGTATCATAAGACCTTAAGCGGCACATGTCAAATTACGCCAGTATCCCGAGATCATGTCCAGGGACGTGATCTTGAAGTAGGTTTTTGCGGATTGCCACAAGAGCAGTTAACTGGTACCTGATCCGTCAGATGAACCAGCCCCAATTACCGTTATCCCTGTACAATATATGACTGGTTTATGAAAGTTTTTTGTTGACTCGAAGAAGTTATATGATAATTGTAAAAGAGGGAGATTTTCCCTAATTCTTCGATTCAAGCAAAATCTCGGGGGCTACTGACATAGGCGTCCCCAATGGGCCTGCCAAAGATGGTACTCGGGGTTTACTGAAGGCCCACGACCCGAAGTTTATGAAGCCCGGAAGCCCAGTCAAGAGATAGTTTGGAAAGATAGAGTTGTATTAGGAATATTGATTTGTAACTATTACGGGACAACTCAAAGTGTCTCCCGGACTTTATAACTTGTACATCACGAAACCCTCGGCTCCACCTCCTATATAAGGGGGAGTCGAGGGACAAAGAGAGGATCGATTTCATTGTCAACACAACCGTAGTTTTTAGCAGTCGAGTACTTTTCCGGCTGTACCTTCGAGATCTACTTGCCCTTTACTTCCCTAAAAACCCTAGTCTACAATCTGTAGGCATTGACAAGTCGATACCGTGTCACTTGGGTATCCTCAATCTTATGGTCTTCACCATTCTTGGATTGCTCTTGGTGTGGTGTTGTTCCATTCCATGTGAAAAAACTTTAACACAAAACTTTCTTCCCATTCTTTTCTATGGGGTTACATTAGTGCTAAAAAGATATCATACTTTCTGCTCTTTTCTACATAAATAAAATTATATATTTACTAAAAAGAGAGCATATAATTTTCTACTCATTCTAATATATCAAAAGTTTCATGCAAAAATCATTCTGATACTTAAAAGAACGGATCTAACATTGAAAGGCTGCCCAGAATTTTTGCTGTAGAAAAACTGAATTTTTAATACCACTAAGACACGTTAGGAATTTTATCCAATTTTTCTGCATATAGAGGATGAAAATTTATAGCTACTGTGAATTTAGCAATATTTTAGGAGTTACCAAAAAAATAAGAAAAATCGTGCACTAAAAAGTGCAGCGCAGAAATCAACAAATCCATATTTTGTTTGCAACTTTTATCATCCAAATGGGTAAAAACTTGGTACTTTATTTAGAAACCAGAGAGTAAACTAAAATAATCAAAGGTAAATAAACACATGGTCCCCACAAACATTCAAAAGGATCATGAAGATAAAACTAGAACATGAGTTTGAAATGATTTACTTGAGATAATTGAAATAAGAGGAGGGTGATGGGCATCCCCAAGATTATGATCTTGCTACTTCTGGTCCCCTACTTCTTCCTCTTCATATCATGTTACTCATCTCAGACAAGGAAATATTTTCATCTCCATAATACTCCACTGCCTATAAAATGGTTAGTTCTCCAAACAAATGATATGATAATTTATACCAAGATGGAAACTATAGGAATAATTGGGAAACCATTTTATTCAATAAGATAACATATATATAGAAATTAAACACTCTTTTTATTTTATTTTACTGTAGGAAGAGTTTTAATGATATAGACTTTGCAATGGTTCCATTGGCATGAACAACACATGCTCAAGGTCGACCCCTATTTCTTCATTGCTCATCCTTCTCATTTAATCTTTCATAGTTTATTTTTTAATTTTATTAAAACTTATAAAATAATTAATATGTAATCATAAGTAAAGTTATTTAACAAGGACATAAAGTTGTTCTCAAATTAAAATTTATTTGAAAGCATATGGAGCACACCACAAGATTTGAAACCATTAACTTTTAAGTCTCACTCTCTTCCTATGCATAGCAACATAATAGTAGCCAATGCATATAATGACCAGTAGCTTGCATTTTAAATAACATGGAAACATAAAGAGGGCTCTTATCTCTTCCTCTTTCATAATATTTGCAAGCATTAAAAGTAGACTCAGTAACATAGTCATGAATAGAATCACCACGTAAAGACAAATCATCTAATGAGCTTATGGCATCATCTATTTCTTTTAAATCATCATGATCCTCCCATAAATTAGACAAACATATATCACATAGAGGACCATCATTAATATTATAAGAAGGGGTGTTTTAGTGTTATCATTGTTGGGAGTGGGAGATGGTTAGCTACTCCATTCTTCATCCTATTGTTCTTCTTCATGCTCTTCTTGGGGTTTCATGGGCATCCCCAAGCTTATGCTTCATTCTCCTCCTCCTTCTTTTGTTCTTCTTTGTCTTCCTCTTGGGGCTGCACAGACATCCCCAAGCTCATGATTTCATTACCTTCTCCCTACAAAATATTAGTGCTCTCTTGGGTAGCCTTGACGCTCTTATTATAGTTAACAACATAGAGTTTGCTATACAATGACAAAGGATACAGAAGAATAAATTTTTAGATTTAGAAGCTACGGGGCAAGTTTTACGTTTCAAACAAAGGTGTATAATTCATAGGTTGCCATAGAAACAACAAATTGTTTGACTTTTTCCATCCCTAAATGAGCATAATCACACCTATGAAAAAAATGCAATAACATATTCTTCATGGGATCTACATTGAAATTGAAAGTGTCTAAAATTTTGTCTAGAGCAATAGTTTTTATAAACATGGTAGTCAAGCAATTCAATAGCAATAGAATTTAGAAGTCTCAAGCAATATTCTAATCCTTCCCCTTCTTCTGATTCTCTATGTTTCTTAGCAATCTCAGCAACATTCAAGTACATAAACAAAGTGTCATTGATATTCATAGTTGTGCTCATAACATGAGTATTTTTGGTATTTCCTACTTTTTGGTTTTATTTTTTAATAAAAGGTTCTAAAAGTGAACTATCCATGTAAACAAGAATAGAATCCTAGCGCTACGCTCCCTGGCAACGGTGCCAGAAAAGTATCTTGATAACCCCAAAGTGCAGGGGATCACCGCAGTACAATTCAATAAGTATTTGAGTGTCGAACCCACAGGGAGCTGAAGGTAAACTATCTATTCTCTAAAGCCCTATAACTCACTTATATGGCCCTTAATGCAAAGCTAGGAACTATAAGGTGTGTGTGTGTGTGTGAAGTGGTTTCTACTAGGAACTAGAAGTGCTGAAAATAAAATGCAATAAGTAAAATGGAAGACAAGTAAAGTGTAGTGAAGTAAAGTAAGATGAAGGGAGGGTGAAGTGGAGTAACTCAAGAGAGCAATTCATTTGTGTGGTTGCCACAATTAGTGAAGCTCGTTATAGTCTTTTTAGTGTTTCTTCTAGAGAGGGGCCCTAGATAGGTGTAGCCATTTACATGAGCAAATACACCATCCCAAGGCCAATTAATCGCAAGCAAGGGGTAGCCAATCACCGCTGAAAGTTTAAAGGTTCCCATAGTTATACCCCCTGTTGATTAACCATGAATTAATACTACATGCATATTTAAGAACTGGGACATGGTTTCTGTCAATCTCCAGCTGTCCCTCTCCCTATCATTATGCAATGGTGACAACCTCATGCATTCTCCAACATATGTGTGCACTCATATATCAATACAAGAGATCATCATAGCAGATAACATATAATTATATGCAAACAACAACAAACTATATCACAATTGTCATGAATAAGTCACTACTCAAACATCAACATAGAGATACAATAGATCATGAAAAAACAATGTATTGCATTATACATCATGTTTGACAAGAGGTTACAAGTGGTAGATGAAGATGGTGCTGTTGTAGATGTTGATGAAGATGACAAAGATTCTGATGATGCCCTCACTAGAGGGGGTGGAGTCCACTAGATGCGATTCCGGCAGCGTTTCCCCCTTCAATCTCCGCCAGCGGTGGCCTGCTGACTCTTTGTTTATGTGTTTTTAATCTCCACCGCTGTTACCACGGCGAAACCCATGTGGGTCATATATATAGTGGTTTTTAGGTCAAAACAAGTTGGTGGGCGCGAGATTGAGGCGAATCGGAAGGACGCCGCGAAAAAGAGCACAAGTGGCGGGCCCGGAGGGGGAGGGCGCGCCACTAATGTTGTGCAGAGTAATGCAGTTGGGAAACCCCAAGAGGAAGGTATGATGAGCACAGCAGCAAGTTTTCCCTCAAAAAGAAATCAAGGTTTCATCGACCAGTAGGAGAAAGAAATCACTTCTGAAGGTTGTTGCTAGCTGACTTTGGCAGGGCGCACTATCGGTGTCAGCAACAACGTGAAACCTGAACACAACACAACCAAACTACTTTGCCCCAAATTACAGTGAGGTTGTCAATCTCACCGGTTTTGCTGAAAACAAAGGATTAGATGCATAGTGTGGAAAGAGATGTTTGTTTGCAGTGAAATAAAGAGAACAGTGCTTGCAGTAAGGAAACATAACAAGTATTGGCAGTAGATGGTTTTATCAGTGTAAAAGAAAGGACCGGGGTCCACAGTTCACTATAGGTGTCACTCCATAAAGATAAATAACATGCTGGGTAAAAAAATTATAGCTAGATAATTGACAGAATAAAGACCATACATGACAAGATGATTACTATGAGATTCATGTGCGCATTAATACAAGATTCATATACCGTAATCCAACTGCATCTGTGACTATTAATCCAACCTCAGGATATCAACCGAAAAACTTTGGGTATTAAGTTGCAAGCAACGGATTATTGCATTAAGTAAAGTGCGTAAAGTAAACAATAAAATTATCCTTGGATAAAGCATTGTTGTTTTCTCCCTAGTAGCAACATCACATCTACAACCTTAGGAGTAATTGTCACTCTACCAGATTACTAGAGGCATGAACGCATTATCGAGCATAAATACTCCCTCTTGGAGTCACAAGTACATACTTGGCCAGAGCATCTACTAGCAACGGAGAGCATGCAAGATCACAAATAACATATAAAACAGATCTATAATCAACTCAATCATAGTACTCAATATTCATCGGATCCCTGCAAACACAACATGTACCATTACATAAAGATGATCTTGATCATGTTAGGCAGCTCAAAAGATCTAGACATGAAGCATAAGGAGGAGAAGACAACCATCTAGCTACTGCTATGGACCCGTAGTCCAAAGATGAACTACTCACGCATCACTTCGGAGGCGGGCATGGTGATGAAGAGGCCTCCGGTGATGATCTCCCTCTCCGACAGGGTGCCGGGAAGAGCTTCAGAACCCTCCCAAACTAGGGTCAACGATGTCGGTGGCTGTGGAACTTTTCGTCAATATAGGCTCTTGTATTTAGGTTTTCCCTCAAGATGTCAATTTATAGGCGAATGGGCGAGGTCGGTGGGCGCCCGGGGGGCCTACACCACCCCCGGCCAGGGGGGCCGCGCCTAGGCATGGTGTACCCTCCCTGGTGCACCTCTTCGTATCTCCTTCGGACTCCGTATTCGTGACAGAAAATAGGAACTTCGGCTTTTGTTTCGTCCAATTCCGAGAATATTTCCATAACAATTTTTCTGAAATACAAAAATAGTAGAAAACAGGAACTGGCACCGTGGCATCTTGTTAATAGGTTACTTCCAAAAAATGCATAAAAATGCCACGAAGTGTAAACAAAACATATAGCAATTGGTGTAAAACAAGCATTGAGCATCAAAAATTATAGATATGTTTGCAACGTATGAGCATCCCCATGCTTAACTCATGCTCGTCCTTGAGTAGGTAAGTGATAACAAAAATAATTTTTGAGGTGACATGCAGCCAACACAATCTTGATCAAGTTATTGTAAAAGCATTGTAAGTTGAGATCAAAGTACTCTAAACATAGGCATGATAGATATAATTCTAACAATAGAACTTAGCAACTATGTTACAACATGAAAAGTAACTCAAACAAAAAATCATGAATAATAGTGCACAAAAAGCAACTGTTTGTTTTTTAGCATAGAGAAAACATAGAAAAGTGGTACTCGGCTTGTCCTTCATGGAATAGCAAAACTTAAATGCATAAGACACTTTTAAAGTTCAAAAGGGTGACAAGATACAAATAATTTGAGAACAAGCAACAACATAATTATGAATCAATCAATAATAAATCTTGGGACTATGCACATTATACTCAGAATGAAAACTATGCTCTCTTAATTGGTGCATAAATTTAGAAGATGAAGTCTCAACATAAAAGTAAAATAAAGGCCCTTCGCAGAGGGAAGCAGAGATTACTCATGTGATAGAGCATTTTATTTTGAATAAAATAGAGGTGTTGAAAATGTATTATGAGAGGTATGTATGTCTATGCCAACGACTGGTATCAAATGGTTTATCATCCTTTCATATAGTGACTTCAAGAGCGGCTCCCATATAGTTCTCCTTTTGCACACCATTATTTAGGATCTCTCGAGTACATAGTCTGCGGAGATTTATTTGTTTATTTTATATTTTTTTGTGGGCTGGGCACCCATTGCCTTTCTATTTTTGAAATATTAAGGACTAGCACATTATTCATGCTAATCAAGGTGTGAAGTCATGAAAAAACAATAAAGCATTCAATACTTCCTCATGAGCTAAAATAGGAACACAAAACAGGTAATAGTTTTTGAAGGTTTTAAAGGTAGCACATAAGCAATTTACTTTGGAGTGGCGGTGAAATACCACATATAGGTAGGTATGGTGGACAAAATTGGCAAAATTTGGTTTTTGTGAGTTGGATGCACGAGTAGAGCTCATACTCAGTACAGGTGAAGGCTAGCAAAAGACTGGGAGCGACCAACTAAGAGAGCAATAATGGCCATAATCATGCATAGCGACAAAACATTATTAATCAAAGCATAAAGTGATATTACAAGTAAAAAACTAAATGATCATAGAGGCTTGAGGTGACTGGTTTGTAGTCATAACATGGTGTAAGCATGTGCCAATTCAACCCAAATAAAGCATCAAAGGAGAATACCACAATATTATGCTTTTGTATGATGGAAACAACACATGATTCTTTCAATGGCACATTAAGAACTCTTAGCTATTTGAGACAATTCATGTTACAACAATAACTACTAAGAATATAATTAAAATAACATCTAACATGACATGCTAAAGTCTAAGCCACAGTCTAAACAAGCTTCCTTTTGCACCACTATAAGCATGAAATATTTTACTCTTCTCCAACACCAATCAATTTATTTGAAACAACTCTCATAGATAATAATTAATAAATACCAGAGAGCTAATCATACCTAACTAAAGAAAACTAACAAGCTCTGACCAAAATACCAGTGGAAAACAAGAGCTAAACGCGGTACTAGCAAAAGAGAACACTCGCAGAACAATAAGAGTGAAAACTAGAGTGTTCTATGCAATGAAAACGAAGTGTGTCATTCTCCAAAACAAGTATGCTGGGATCCAACCATATACTACAACAAACAAAAAAAAGAAAAAGAAAAATAAAGACGCTGCAAGAATAACACATAGCATATGAAGCAATAATAATATAGTGTCTTGAAAGATGACCTGATATTTTTGTTGATGAAGAAGGGGATGCCTTGGGCATCCCCAAGCTTTGACGCTTGTACCTCTTGGATATTTCTTGGGGTGACATGGGCATCCCCAAGCTTGAGCTTTTGTCCATCCTTTATCTCATCACAGCATTCTTCTCTCCTTACACTTGAAAACTTCCTTCATACAAAACTTCACACAATTTTCATTAGCAACATTAGTGCAATAAAAATAACAAATCCACTTTGGTTCAGTTCTACCATAAGTCAAACATCCATTAAAACATTAGCTACTGCAGCCCCTTTTTTTTAAAGCTCTTTCTCTTAAAAGACCTCAAAAAGAAAAATATTAAGAGGAAAATGCAAATGGTGGAAAAAATCTGTCAAAACAAAACAGAAGGTAAAGATCGATTTTTCAAAAATACTCTGTTGCTCAAATAAAAAAGTGCAAACTAATGAAAGTTAGATAATAACCCCGAGAAGGTGCTCAAAAAATTTCAGATCAATCCGACGTTCTGGCTGAGAGTAATAATTTTTTTTGTGGCAGCACATAATCTGTTTCGGGACAACAACTTCCCAAATCTTACCTGATGGGATTCGTAGCATAGAAAACAAAAAAATTTCCTACCGCAAGAACGAATAACAAGCCAAGATGCAATCTAGAAGCTGGTAGCAACGAGAAGATCATGAGACTAACCCTCGAATATTTTCAAAGCCTACGAGATTAGATCTCGTTGTTGCAGAAGATGATCACTTGCCGCTTTCAAAAGCGCGTAGATGTCGTCGTGGTGAACAGACAGATGCCATAGGATGGCTTAAGTTGGGGCCGAGTTGGACGCTAGAGGATTCGGGGGAGGTTTTGGATCAGGTAGGATGGACTTCCGGGTGCTTTCCTCATGAACTTGGCCAAGGCCAGAGGTAGAAGAAGAGAGACACAAGGATGAACTCCGTTCTAGATCTTCTCTATTCCATGAACAAGGTTACAGGAGGTTTTCATACACACATTCTCGTATTATCTCGTCGTCGCCCGTGAAGGAGGCTGCCCCCTCTCCTTATATAGGGGAGAGGGTGGCTTACAAGGGAAGAAACCCTAACGGCATCTTTGAACAGACAAACTACTTTACAAAGCTACTTTATAAAGCTACTTTAATCATAGGTGACGCCGGCATCTTCTTTAATCAAGGAAGCTGATGTCCTCCGGTTGCTTTGGGCGTCACCATTGTCTTTTACGTCATGGCTTCGTTTAAAGCTACTTTGCTTAGCTCATCTTTGTCTTCTAGCTCCTGGGAGAATTTTTGACCAGCTTGCTGATACCGGTAGTCCGGTATCTTCTTAGCTCATTCCGGCATGCCTCTCTTTGGTCATACCGGTATTGGCTTCCTTAGCAGAGAGCCTAAACTCACAGTCCGGATTGAACATCAAACCGGTATCTTGATGGCTCAAGCCATCCGGTTTAGCATGCCTTTGGCATACCGGGGGTCATCCCCCCAACATTAGTCCCCGAAGCTGGTATGGTCCGGTGGATTTCTTCCGGCGGTCCATGCCAGGTTCTTATCTTATTAGTTACCGGTTTGATCTTTCCGGCTCCCTGTTCGAAGATGCCGGCCTCTTTGCCTTAGCCTCTCTCTGTTATCTTCCGGATTTTTCCGGTATCTCAAGTCATATTTTCATCTTGCTTCCTTTGCAAGGTGTCTCCGGTGTCTTTTCCTCCGGTATCATTGACATTTACTCCCTCCTCGGTGAAATCGAGAATTTCTTGGGTACAGTGCCTGTCAGAGACATGCGCACTGTTTCTGCCGTGTCAGTGTCAGTGGTCACTTCGGTTCGGCTTCTGCGCCAGCATTTAATGTGCCGCACCGGATCCTTTTGGCCATTCCGGATTCGCGCGGCGACCCTGTGGCTTCTTTATTTTTGCGCGTGTAACTTTGCGCCACGTGGCGGCCCACGAGGTGAACCGCCGCGGCCCGACGGTTTTCGGCCCACTAACTTCTTCTCCTACATAAGGGCGGAGCGGTTCCACTCCATCATCTTCTTCGCACTTGCCCCCATTTCCAGAGTACCTCAAGCTCTTCGCCCCGCGCAACCTCGTCGCCGCCGGTCACCGCCAGAGCCCTGCTTCCGACGAACTCACGCCGCTGCTCTCGCTGCGCCGAGGATCTTCGCCGCGGAGAGATTCACCGGGGCTTCTTCGCCGCTGCTGCTTCGAGCTTTCATCAGCGGCTTTCACCCCTCGCCGTCGCCAGCTTCCATCGGCATTTGCGAGCTCACCGTTGCTCCGGCGACCTCCTCCTTGAGCGTCTCTGCCGCCCCAGGTTAGGTTCGATTCGCTTCTACCTTTCCTTTCTTGTTTTCCAGATCTTGGGCCGGTAGAATATTTACTTCCTCTTTTCTTTTGCTTTTCTTCTTACTCGTAGATCTTCGCGCGAGGGTAGTTCTTGGGAAACTTGTTTTTCGAGTAGATACCGGCACCTCTCAGATCCGCATGTCTACAGAGGAGTCTCTTTCCGCTTCATCCTCCAGTAGTGCTTCCGACGGGCTAAGCGCGGATCTTGCCCGGATGGAAATTGACGCCGGCCAAGACCAAGAGGCCGGCAGTTCTAGCCGGGCCCCCGGAATAGATTTGTCCGGTAAAACACGCGGGACCTGGAGGGGCTCCGATGTTACACAACACGAGATCGACTGGCTCCGCCGGTCTAGGAGGATACCGGAGGGAATATCCTGCCGGCTTCCCGGCGACGAAATCGAACCGGTACTCAATCCCGGTGAGTTCGTGGTTTTTCTTGCTCACTTTGAGCGTGGCTTCGGCCTTCCAGCCTCTGACTTTTTTCGTCAGTTCTTGGATTTCTATCGGCTTCAGCCTCACCATCTTCCCGGCAATGCCGTTTTTTATCTTTCTTGTTATGCTACCTTTATGGAGGCATACATTGGCATCCGCCCCACCCGCGAGACTTTTGCTCGCTTTTTCTCTCTTCGGATCAATTCGGTCCAGGGCAAGGAAATTCCTAAGCCCAAACCCCCCATTCAATGCGGGTCTTGCATTATCGGCTCCCGCCAAGGGAGCCCCTTTTTTAAGTTCACCGGCCTCGAGTCTTGCCGGTTATGGCAAACGACGTTCTTCTACGTGAAGAACGAGGGCGCCGCGGATCTCATCAACCTACCGGCATTCAATCCGGCGCCGCCCACCAAGGTCAACTGGGGCTACTTCCCTGGGACGAATCACATCGAAACGAACCGGGTCATACGCTTCATGGAGAAACTTATGAGGGAGACCAACATCTGCTCCGATGACATCATCCGCGCTTTCATATCACGCCGGGTGCTTCCCCTTAAGCGGCGAGCTCACAAGATGAGCGAGATGTACGGTCCCGGCGATCCCACCAAGATCACCGGCCTCCCTCTAAGCAAAGCAGATGTAGTCCTCAAAGCTAGGCAAATCTGCCAAACGGACATGCCGGATGATTGGGACTGGGGCTTCGTCCCTCTTAGCTCCACCAATCCTCCAACTCGGGAAGTAAGAAATTGTGCAACCCGGGCTGACATACCGGTAACTGTTGCGTTGTGGCTAACTATCTTTTTTTTTGTTGTCAGGCCAAGGACCGCTTCCCTCGCATCGAATCGGATAAGCGAGGCCCCGTCCGGAAGCGCCTGCTGGACAAGGTTGATCCAGATCCTTACGTCCATTGGCAGGAACTCAAAATGGGCCACACCAACGTCTCGCGCCTCGGTAACGTTCCGCCTGAGGCTTCCGGCTCCGTTGATGATCTTACCGTGCTCGAGGTAGTTTTCTTTTCCGGCCTCTTATGCTTTACTGCTATTCTTTCCTTGTAGATGCTTCCTCAACTGGCCCCCCACCGCAGGTCCATGAGCACGTCCCCCCCCCCCCCCTGCAGGCCGAGGTTGACCAGGAGTTCCTGGACAAACTCGCCTCTGGGAGCAAAAGGAACAAGGCCCCGGCACCAGATGCCGGTTCGAGCCAGGCTCCTCCCGCCAAACGCTCCCGGACGGAAGTCCTTGGGGGCAAGGAAGTAGGCAAGAGGCGCTACAAAAAGAGGAGCATGCCTGTCTCTTCCGGGTGAGTTTTATTTTTCTATCTACTTGATTTCACAAACTTCTTCCTCCGGTTGCTTTTCCTTATCTTTTCTCTTTTTGTTTTCCTTCAGTCCTGCGCTTTCGCTCTCCAAGGGCGCTGCCAGTACGACGCCGGCGGGCTCTGAGGGAACGGCCAGGGCCTCGTCCCCTCCTCGTTCAAGCCCGGTACACCTAGGTACCGGCAGCCCCTCTGCCTCCCCTCTGGGAGGCGCACCAAGTGCGGGGCGCGCGGCCCCTACAACTCCTGATCACCGCGCGGAGGATGACTTTGTCTCCCCTCCTGACATGCAAGATGCCGGCGCCAGCAACATCGGCGCCGATCCTGAAGCTGCCGGGCGGGCGGAAACTTAAGTTCCTCCCGTCCAGAAGGAAAAGAAGAAGAAAAAGAGCTCACGCTCTTCCCCCTCCAAGGCCGTGCCGGATATTTTCGCGCCGGCAAGCTCTACACCACCGCCAGAGACTCCAATTCTGGAGCCAACTGACGCCACGCTGACGCCGCCGCCAGAAACTCCCGTTGTTGAGCCAACCCACGCTACGCCGACGCCGCCGCCAGAAGCTCCTGCTCCTGAGCCAGCTGGGGCCACGCCGCCGCCGCCGCCGGAAGCTTCTACCGCCAAGCCCACCAAGGATGCGCTGATGCCGCCGCCAGCCCAAGGAGCCTCTGCGTCCAAGCCCACGCCGCCACCGGAAGGCGTCAAGCTTCGCGTGGCTGAACCCTTCAAGGGGAAAGGCACCGCTTCCGGCCCGCGGTCCTTGGTGCTGCATACCGGCCCCGCCGCCGTTGTGGCTGGCGAGAGAGCTACCGGCTTGCTTGGCCGGATTACAGAGCTGAAGCGCGAGGGCAAGGAGCTGGGGCACCTACTTGATTACGCTGAGAAGTGGAATCAGGCGGATGTGTCCGCAGCTACGCGCGGCGTGGGGAAGGACCGACTTCCCGTCATCGACCCGGCTGGCCCCCGGAGCACCGAAGAACACTCATGCGACTCAAGCGCGCAGTGAGGGAGTTCGACAATGCGTGGCACGACGCCACCAGCAATGTGGTGGTAAGTTTCACCAAACTCTTTGCAACTTTTCTGCTGATGCCGGTTTTATTCTTTCCGGATTCCTATATATTCTCCCAGCCCCCGAGTTTTGGGTTTAGAGCGCAGCTCTGAGCGCGAAACTTTTTTCAAATTTCTCTAAACCGGCAGCTTTCTCATAGTTACTCCATTTTTGACAGAGCACCGCGGATGCCCGGAAGCAGCTCTTCGAGGAGCTTCTCTGGGAGCACCGGGATCTTGCCGAGGCTCACAGCCACTGCCAAGGTGAGTCCTTTTGCCTCCGGCATCTTTCTACCGGAAGCTTTTTCTTCTTTGTTACTTACAAGTTTTTCGCATAACAGCTATCCCGTAAGCCTCCATTGAGGCCCTCAAGATTCAGGTTGGCAATCTCCAAGGTACTGTTTTTCTCCGGTTGCATTGTCTTTTCGTGCTTTGCCGGTTAGATTTTTGTTCAAATTTCTTTCTCCGGGTTTCAGCTGAAAAGGAGCAGCTCCTCCGGGATCACCGGAAGGCCTTGGACGCCCAGCAAACTACCTCTAGGGAGCTCAAGGAGCAAGCTATGCAAGCTGCGCTCCAGCATAGCCAAGAGCTGAAGGATGCCAAGGCAGCAGCTGAGGCCCGGCTGGCGGAGGTCGTGGATGATTCCGCGAACTCCACAGCGGTGCTAAGGGCAGAGCTAGAGGAGGAGAGGAAGGCGCGGAAAGCGGCAGAGCTGGAGCTGGAGGAGGAGAAGAAAGCGCGGAAGGCGGCGGAGCGCCATATTGAGCTCCTGACCACTGATCATAAGGAATATGATCGGTTGGTCATGAAAATTGATGCGCTGACTCTCAGTAAGCTCTTGCCTCTTCTTTTGCTTATAAGCTTTTTTCTTTTTGGAAGCATATCTGTGTCCTTTTTCCTTCCGGTAGATTCTTTTCCGGTGTCTTATCCTTATGCTTTTTTCCTTCTTCATGTAGAGCATTTTCCGGATTCCCAGCCGCACGCCCTAAAAAAGGTGATGGAGGACAGGGTGGCGCGACAGTTCCCCAACATGGACGCGCACTGGGACGGGTACGACTACTTGGTCGCCCTTTCCGCCCGAGTCCAGCATATGCGTTCAGTGGACCGGCACCTTGCCGATCTGCCAGACGTCGCCATCCTTCTTTTCAAGGTGCTGTGGCTTGAGGAAGCAATGCCAGCCAACATCACGCTCACCGCCAACCGGCTGAAAGAGGCAGGGCGCCGCATTCGTGAGTGGCAGTGCTCCGCAGCTCGTGCCGGAGCCGATACCGCGCTGCGCGTCGCGTGCTCCTGGTACCCGGACTTGGATCTGGATGCTCTTCAAGGCGTGCGTGAAAACGCTCCCACTGATACGGATCCGATTCTTACCGCGAAGCGACAGGATCGTGCCTATCGGCTTGCTGAGTACGCGCCGGCTCGCACCTTCATCCCCCCTCCCTCAGGCGTCAAGGACTTCCTCAGCGATGAGGAGGAAGAAGAGGAAGATGAAGATGCCGAAGATGTGCTTCCGGAAACTGGCGACGCACCCCCAGAAGCTCCAGAGGCCCATGCTGCTCCCCCGGAAGCCCCTGCTGTTTAAACACTTGTTGTGACATGCTTATCTATCTTTGCTGTACCTGAGCCTCAAAAACAATGTTCGTTAAATTCTACCCGGTATGCCGGGGTCTTATGATGTAAGATAAAACTTATCGTTTTGGTTGTTGTACAACTTATGACGGTATCTTGCATGCCGGTAACTTATCAAGTTATGCTGGTTGGTTAACTTAGCATGTTGCCTTTGTCATTTGCTTTTATCTTGTACTGTGAAGATTTCGGAATCATTTCCGCATCCAATTTGATGCACACTTGGTTCTTTCCCTTTGCCTCTGCCTACCTCTTTTGGGTGTTTTGGCGTACGAGTTACAAAGTTCTTTTGCCAAGCGAACACTTCCTTGAACTTAGGAAAAACTCGAAATTTTCCACAAAAAACAGGTAAAACCGGGGTTAGTTAAACTTTTCTGGATCGCTCGTTCCCACTTCCTCTTTTCGCAGTTCACGTGCTTAATCCCTACCGGTTTATCTTGCTTGCCATGAAGCCGGTTTGCGGACAGCAGCAGAGTCGAAGACTCCGGTAGGTTTAGCATGTTACTAAACCGGAAAGAAAAAATGCTCGCAAGCAACCGGTAAACGGAAAAAATAAACAGATTACATGCAAGTTGATAGGGGCAGTCCCCGAGAAACGTTCGAGGTGCCGGATTCTTTTATTCATAGCATAAGGTACAAAAAAGGAACTTCTTACAGTACAACTTCATGAGTAGAAAGGGCGCAACAATGCTATGTTCCAAGGACGCTTGGTCTCATCTCCGGATCTGTCCGCCTTTCCTTCTTTCCATTCCTGTGCGTCAATCAGATAGTAGGCATCATTGTGCAGAGCTTTTCTTACAATGAATGGCCCCTCCCAAGGAGGTGAGAGCTTGTGCCGGCCTTCAGTGCGTTGCACTAAGCGTAACACCAAGTCTCCTTCCAGGAAAACTCTCGGGTTAACCTTCCGGCTGTGATAGCGTCTGAGGTTTTGCTGGTAAATGGCTGTTCTTGCCAACGCCAGTTCTCTTGCTTCTTCTAGCAAGTCCACATCGTTTTCTCGGGCCTCTTTTACCTCTTTTTCGGTATAGAGTTGCACCCTTGGTGAGTCATGGAGAATGTCGGTTGGTATTACCGCTTCTGCTCCGTAAACCATGAAGAATGGAGTGTATCCGGTGGACCGGTTTGGAGTTGTTCTTATGCTCCACAACACTGATGGCAGTTCATCAAGCCAACAGCCCGGTGTCTTTTCGAGTGGTTCAATGAGCCTTGGTTTTATACTGGAAAGCACCAGCGCATTGATTCTTTCAACTTGGCCATTGCCTTGTGGGTGTGCCACTGAGCACAAATCCAGCCGGATGTTGTTGTTCTCACAGAACCGCTTGAACTCTCCTTGGGCAAAGTTTGAGCCATTGTCAGTTATAATGTTGTGTGGATATCCATACCGTAGGATGACATCTTTCAGGAACTTCACTGCTGTGTGGCCATCACATTTTGCGATAGGCTTCACTTCTAGCCACTTGGTGAATTTATCCACCATTACCAAGATGTGGGTCATGTTTCCCCTTGCGGTTTTAAATGGGCCAACCATGTCAAGGCACCAAACAGCAAATGGCCATGTTAACGGTATAGTTTTTAAGCCGGAAGCTGGGGTATGATTTTGTTTGGCGTACCTCTGGCACCCATTGCATTTTCTTACCAAATCCTCAGCATTTTCCAAAGCAGTGGGCCAGTAGAACCCATGCCGGAATACTTTTGCCACCAACGCCCTTGATGAAGCATGATGCCCACATTCTCCTTGGTGAATCTCCTTGAGCATCTCTCTTCCTTCTTCCGGTTCCACACATCTTTGTAGGACACCGGTAACACTTCTCTTGTATACCTCCCCATTGATGAAGGTGTAAGCCTTGGCTCTCCGTTGAATCCTCCTTGACTCGGTTTCGTCAACCGGCAAGTTGCCATTGATCAGGAATTCCTTAATAGGTTTAACCCAAGATGGTGCTTCTCTAACCACAAACACCGGCACGTCTATGTCCATGCTGTCCACAAGCATTGCCTCTTCCGGTACGGGCGTCGCAGTCCCCGAGCTTACCGGACCAGCCCCCGGGTTTGCCGGAACAGTCCCCGGGTTTCCTTCGTCAATATCCATTGGCACCACATGTGATTCCGGTACGAAAATTGATTCCGACTCCGGACTTGGCTTGATGGATGGAACTCTTAAGTGTGCCAAGGCTATTCCGGGAGGAATTTCTTGCCTGGATGAACCTAGCTTGGATAAAGCATCCGCGGCATCGTTCTCAGCCCGCGGCACATGGTGAAACTCACATCCTTCGAAGAAGCCGGCAATCTTTTGCACATGGAATCGGTATGAGGCCATGTTGGCATCTTTTGCGTCCCAATCTCCGGAACACTGCTGTACCACAAGATCTGAATCGCCGTAGCAAATGATCCGGTGCGCACCGATTTCTTTTGCGACCTTAAGCCCATGTATCAGAGCCTCGTACTCAGCGACATTGTTTGATGCCCTGAAGTGCATTTGTAAAACATACCGGAGATGATCTCCCTTTGGTGAGGTGAGTACCACACTGGCACCTAGACCCTCCTTGAGCTTGGATCCATCAAAGTGCATCTTCCAGTATTCTATTTTGTGTTCCGGCGGCTTGTATTCCATTTCCGCCCAATCGACTAGGAAGTCAGCCAAAGCTTGTGATTTTATGGCGTCTCTTCTTTCGTATACCGGTACGTATGGTGACAACTGAATTGCCCACTTTGCAATCCTGCCGCTGGCATCTTTGTTGCCCATGATATCCGAAATGGGTGCTTCACTCACCACCTTCATGGGATGCTCCTCGAAATAGTGCTTGAGCTTAGTGGCAGCCATGAACACGCCATAGGTCATCTTTTGGAAGTGAGGGTAGTTTTGTTTTGAGAGGGAGAGCACCTCGCTCAAGTAGTATACCGGCCTCTGCACAGTTTTCCCTTCTTCCTCTCTTTCTACCACAACCACAACACTCACAACCCGGTTGGTTGCTGCTATGTACAACAACATGGGCTCCCTCTCCAAAGGCGAGGCCAATACCGGAGCGGTGGCTAGCATTGTCTTCAGCTCTTTGAACGCTGCGTCTGCCTGTGGGGTCCAGATGAAAGTATCCGATTTTTTCATTAAGGCATAGAGCGGCAAAGCCTTTTCTCCTAGCCTGCTTATGAACCGGCTTAGCGATGCCAAGCTTCCGGTAAACTTTTGCACATCTTTTAGTTCCCGTGGGACAGTCATTCTTTCTATTGCCCGGATTTTTACCGGATTCACTTCAATGCCCCGGCTTGACACAAGAAAGCCAAGCAGCTTACCGGCAGGGACACCAAAGGTGCATTTTGCCGGATTAAGTTTCATCCGGAACCGTCTTAGGTTGTCAAATGTTTGCCGGATGTCATCGATTAAGGTGTCTTTTACCTTAGTTTTTATCACAATGTCGTCCACATAGACTTGCACATTCTTTCCGATTTGATCAAACAAGCATTTTTGCATATAGCGCTGGTACGTTGCACCAGCGTTGCGCAAACCAAAAGGCATAGTAACATAGCAATAAGCCCCGTGCGGGGTAATGAACGCAGTTTTTATTTGATCTTCCTTTTTCAGGGGGATTTGGTGGAAACCGGAATACGCATCCAGAAAAGACAACAACTCACACCCAGTAGTAGAATCAATCACTTGATCGATCCGGGGCAGAGGGAAAGGATCTCTTGGGCAAGCCTTGTTGAGGTTGGTGTAGTCGATGCACATGCGCCACACCTTTGGAGCTTTTGCCTCCAGGTTCTCATCTTTCTTCTTTTCGACCATCACCGGATTGGCCAGCCACTCAGTATGCGTGACCTCCACGATGAAACCGGCAACCAACAGTTTTGTCACCTCTTCTCCAATGATTTTCCTCCTATCTTCAGCGAACCGGCGCAAAGGTTGTCGCACCGGCTTGGCATCCTTCCGGACGTTTAGAGAGTGCTCAGCCAGCTCCCTCGGAACACCCACCAAGTCATCAGTAGACCAGGCAAAGATATTCCGATTCTCACGGAGGAAGCTGACGAGCGCGGTTTCCTATGCTTGATTGAGGCCGGCACCGATACGAACGGTGCGCTCTGGGTAAGCCGGATCCAGCACAATGTCCTTTGTTTCATTCGTCGGCTTGAATGCCGGTGTGCCCAAGTTTCCACTCATTGCTGCTAAGCTCAACTGTGAGGACTGAGCCAGCGCAACCGCGGTTTGCGTCCTTCTTTTTTCTTCTGCGATCACCAGCGATTCCGCTAGGTTTGATCCGGCAGATGCTGTTTCCAGTGAGACTTTGTAGTTTCCCACCACAGTTAGGGGTCCACGAGGTGCCGGCATCTTCATCTTGAGGTAAGCCGTGTGAGTTGTGGCCATGAAAGCTGCCAATGCCGGTCTCCCCAGCAACGCATGGTAGGGACTGTCTAGGTCCACCACTTCAAACAGAATGTTTTCCACCCGGCAATTGTCACGTCCTCCGAAAGACACATCCACCCGAACTTTTCCTACCGGGGCACAGGACAGTCCCGGAACGATTCCATGAAATGTTGTGTGAGTTGGCTACAGCATGTTTTCGGTTATGCCCAGTGTACGCATTGTATGCTTGTACATGATGTTTATGCTGCTTCCATTGTCTATCAGCACTTTGCTGAATTTTACTCGAGTTTCCGGTCCTCTCATGATTGGGTCCACAACAAGAGCGTATCCACCCGGATTCGGCATGACTTTGGGGTGATCCTTGAACGACCAGGTGATTTCCTGATCTGACCACAGCATGTACTTGGGAACTGCCGGCATCACGGCGTTTACTTCCATGGAGCGGCGATGCACACTTTGCCTGTCGGTTGGCTCAGTGACAAAGACAACACAACACAAATGTGGGTCCTCGTAAACATTCCGGCCTAAAGGTGCCGGCGGAGGTGGTTGATCATGATTTTCCTCCACCCGGTTAACTTGCTGGTACTGTTGTACCGGTATGGTATTGGCTCCGGTAAGAGGTGGTGGTGGTGGTAATGGATGCTGGTGTAGCATGTCGTGCGAGGGCGGCAGGATTGTGGAACAGCCATCTGCTTGCGCATCTTTTGCCGCTCCTCTCAGCATCAAGTGCTTGATCCACGAACAATCTTTTGTCAAATGGTTTGCCGGCTTCGATGGGTGTGGAGTATGAAGCTTGCACGGCATGTCCATCGCCGCTTCCATGGTGTATCTCATATGCTCTTGCCAATCTTTTTTCTGTCCCCATCCTTCTTTTTGTACCCATTTCTTCTTAGGACCCGCCCATGGCTGCGATCCGGTTTTTTGCCTTTGGTTTCCGCTGGGGCCACAATTTTCCTGCACTGCGGCTACTTGCTGCGGACCATACCTTCGATCCGGGAAATCTTCCCTTCTTTTGTTATGCCGGTTATCCCGGTGTTGATCTTGCCGGGGTTGGTTTGACTGCGCCGGTTCAGCTTGCACAGCCGGTTGCAGTGGGTCTCCCAATGCATAGTTTTCCGCCACTCGCATCATTTCAGCCAATGTGCTTGGCATGTTTCTCAGCAACCTTTGCCACAGTGGTGATCCTCTCCGGCATCCCTGACTGAACCAAGCAATTGCTTGTGCTTCAATCACTCCTTCGCACGTGTTTCTCATTGAGTTCCACCGGGTGAGATAGTCTCGGTCTGTTTCACTTGCACGTTGCTGGCATAAAGCAAGCTGCTGGGGCCGGTTTGGCCTCTTGTAAGTGCTGCTGAAGTTGCTCACAAAGGCTTCTTCAAAGTCCAACCATCCATTTATGCTTCCTGCCGGCAAGTTGTTAAGCCAAATACGCGCAGGTCCTACCAGGTAGGACGGTATGATTCTTACCGCCCAACGCCGGTTTACTCCGCCACCAGCCACATAGACAGCTGTGACATAATCCGACAGCCAATCTTCCGGCTTGGTCGTACCATCATACGTTTTTGTGTCTCGGGGCAACTAGAAATTGCGTACCGGTGGCTCTTCTCCCATGATTCGTGGGCCAAAGCACCTTGGTCCTGGGGGACCCTCAGATTCTATCATTTCGGAAAGATGCACTCTGTCCAGCCTGTGCCTCGCATCCCGGCTTGGCAAGCATCTTTCCCCCACTCGTTCCCCCAAGGGGTTCCGGTAGGCTCTGATTCGTTCCACCTCGGAATCTCCTTCTTCATATCTTTCCGGTTCCGCGGCTCTTGCCTGCCGGTACCTGGGTGGTCGTATTTCTTCTTCAGCGTACGCTGCCCTTGCAGCTCGATAATTTTGCCCGGTCTCGTGTCTACCGGCATGATTGTTCCCGGCATAGCCATAGCCATTTCCGGCATAGCCACGACCTGCTCCATAGCTTTTTTCTCCGGCATTATGTGGCCCAGCTTTTTGTTTTCCGGCAAGAACCGGATCATACACAGTCATTTGCCGCGCATTTATTTCTTTTTCTCTTCTTTTATCCGGATGAGGGGACGAAGCCTGCCCCTGGGACTTGCTTCCGGCAACTTTTGTCGACCGGACCGATTTTGACTCTAGCGCTGCTTTGTTCATTCTAGCAAGCTCATCATTTTGTGCCTGTATGGTATCTAGCAGCTCTCTAACTCTATCTTGCTGCTTTGCCAGAGCCTCACCGGATAACGAATCACACATCTCCATAGCGGCTTTAGCAGCTTTTATAGTTTTATCCGGACTACTGTACTTCGGTTTCTCTACGATGCTCACAGATGCAGAGGTACTTTTGCCGGCATGAATTTCCTTACGCAAATCCTGATCTAGATTGCGAGCCTTAAGCCGGTTTTCCGGCATCCTGGCAGCATGAGCACTAACTGAAGCAAAGCCATGGGCAGTGTTATACTCACGTAGGGTCAGGTTCAGCTCGCGCTGCGCCTGGAGGATGTTTGCGCCGCCGGAAAGCAGCGTCTTGCGTGTCGCCTCCAGCTGCGCTTGGGCCGCAGCCGGATCGATGTTCTGCGCGATGGGCGTCGCCAGCACGTTCATCGCCGCTTGGAGGGGCGTTTCCGGTGGTGCTGAAGATGCTCCCGCGGCGCCTGCGTCGCGCTCCTGCGGAGGCTTGGCCGGGCGGGTCGATGCCGCACGGCAGCGCCTTCCTCCACAGCGTCCTTGCCGGCGCCGGCCACGCCAGCCATCATGATCTCCACGCTGCCGGCGGCGCGGCCAGCACACAACCACCTTGGCGGATCCGGTGCCACCAGCACCGGCGAGAGGCACTGGCGCATAGGGACGGTGCCGAAGTAGATGCGGTGGCTGCCGAACTCGATGATGCGGCCGTTCTTGGGGAACTTACCGCCGTTGGCGAAGCAGCCTGCGTTGTCGTTGATGAAGTCCATGGCGTAGATGTTCTGTACGAGCGCGGACACCGTTCGCTCGCCGTCGACGTCGAGGAGACCCGCCCGAATATGAACTCCAGCAAGCGCCTCTCTCTGCCCCACGGTGGGCGCCAACTGTCATCGTGGTGAACAGACAGATGCCATAGGATCAAATAAAATACTCTGTTGCTCAAATAAAAAAGTGCAAACTAATGAAAGTTAGATAATAACCCCGAGAAGGTGCTCAAAAAATTTCAGATCAATCCGACGTTCTGGCTGAGAGTAATAATTTTTTTTGTGGCAGCACATAATCTGTTTCGGGACAACAACTTCCCAAATCTTACCTGATGGGATTCGTAGCATAGAAAACAAAAAATTTCCTACCGCAAGAACGAATAACAAGCCAAGATGCAATCTAGAAGCTGGTAGCAACGAGAAGATCATGAGACTAACCCTCGAAGATTTTCAAAGCCTACGAGATTAGATCTCGTTGTTGCAGAAGATGATCACTTGCCGCTTTCAAAAGCGCATAGATGTCGTCGTGGTGAACAGACAGATGCCATAGGATGGCTTAAGTTGGGGCCGAGTTGGACGCTAGAGGATTTGGGGGAGGTTTTGGATCAGGTAGGATGGACTTCCGGGTGCTTTCCTCAAGAACTTGGCCAAGGCCAGAGGTAGAAGAAGAGAGACACAAGGATGAACTCCGTTCTAGATCTTCTCTATTCCATGAACAAGGTTACATGAGGTTTTCATACACACATGCTCGTATTATCTCGTCGTCGCCCGTGAAGGAGGCTGCCCCCTCTCCTTATATAGGGGAGAGGGTGGCTTACAAGGGAAGAAACCCTAACGGCATCTTTGAACAGACAAACTACTTTACAAAGCTACTTTATAAAGCTACTTTAATCATAGGTGACGCCGACATCTTCTTTAATCAAGGAAGCTGATGTCCTCCGGTTGCTTTGGGCATCACCATTGTCTTTTACGTCATGGCTTCGTTTAAAGCTACTTTGCTTAGCTCATCTTTGTCTTCTAGCTCCTGGGAGAATCTTTGACCAGCTTGCTGATACCGGTAGTCCGGTATCTTCTTAGCTCATTCCGGCATGCCTCTCTTTGGTCATACCGGTATTGGCTTCCTTAGCCGAGAGCCTAAACTCACAGTCTGGACTGAACATCAAACCGGTATCTTGATGGCTCAAGCCATCCGGTTTAGCATGCCTTTGGCATACCGAGGGTCATCCCCCCAACAGTAGAAGATCTTGACGGTGCCACAGTCGGGCAGCACCTCCGTACTCGGTCACACTTTCGGTGTTGATGACGACATCCTTCTCTCCGTTCCAGCGGGCAGCAGAAGTAGTAGATCCTCCTCGGAATCCCGACAGCACGACGGTGTGGTGGCGGTGGCGGTGGAGATCTCCGGCAGGGCTTCGCCTAAGCTATGCGGGAGAGGTGGGAGGAGGGAGGCGGCTAGGGTTTGGGAGAGGGGCGCCGGCCTGGGAGCCTTGAGGGGTGCAGCCAAGGTGGTATTGGTGTGGCCGGCCCCCTCCCTCTCCCCCTCATTATATAGGTGGAAGCCCAAGGGTTTGTCCAAAGTCTTCGAATAAGACCCCAATTCAAAAACTGCCATATGGACGAAACCTAGAGGGACAGGGACTCTCCCCTTCCCCCCCTTGTTGGCCGGCCAAGGAGGTGGAGTCCACCATGGACTCCACCCTCCCACTTGGTTGGATGGTTAGGGTTGGTGGAGTCCAACCGGGACTCCACCTTCCATGATGATTTCTTCCGGAAGGTTCTAGAACATTCTACCGCCTTCCATAAATGCACCGGATCATTTCCAAACTTGGAAAGTGACTTCCTATATATGAATCTTATTCTCCGGACCATTCCGGACCTCCTCGTGATGTCCTGGATCCCATCCGAGACTCCGAACAAAATTCGAACTCCATTCCATATTCCATATCTACTTAAAACGACATCAAACCTTAAGTGTGTCACCCTACGGTTCGTGAACTATGCAGACATGGTAGAGACTCCTCTCCGACCAATAACCAATAGCGGGATCTGGAGATCCATAATGGCTCCCACATATTCAACGATAACTTAGTGATCGATTGAACCATTTACATACGATACCGATTCCCTTTGTCACGCGATACTCTACTTGTCCGAGGTTCGATCATCGGTATCACGATACCTTGTTCAACCTCGTCACCGACAAGTACTCTTTACTCGTATTGTGGCATGTCATCTCTTGTGAACCAGTCACATGCTTGCAAGCTAATCAGACGACATTCCACCGAGAGGGCCCAGAGTATATCTATCCGTCATCGGGATGGACAAATCCCACTCTTGATCCATATGCCTCAACTCATACTTTCCGAATACTAGTTGAATGCCCGTGCGTTGCTACGGTTTCACTTTTTTTCTCACAATGTAACAATACAATACAGTAGTTGTAAAAATTTACCGTGTATCAAGAAAACTAATCACAAGATATTAAAAAAAACTCATAAGATTCTAACCCGTCTGAAATATATTTGACAACCATTATATTTGACATCGTTTGAATATGAAATAAGTACTGCACTAATTAACTATTTTATATAAAAAAAATGTCCTTCTCGGTGCTCGTTAGAGTATGCCGTACAATGTATGGAATATTTTCTAGTGCTTCATTTTTATGGTAGTTGAGAAAGCGTACCATAAAAAATCTTTCCGCACAACAATATTTGTCATTAGCATGTATAGTTTTAGTGAAAAAATAGAAAGTGCATCGTAAAATACCCACCGTGTATATTGGATGAACCACCTCTTTACTATTCCATGAGAGCATAATATAAAAAATAAAATAACCAGATGCTTTCCTATAGATAAATGTCTCGTCATTATCTTAATTACCAAAGAAAGTAAAACATATGAGTTTTATTTTAGAGATACTCACATGCTGCAACTTTGCGGAATACCGGTTGGTGACTTGCGTGGCCAGAAAAATATATCGGCATCCCATCTAGGTTTTAGGTAGATTGTAATTCTACGTATTTTTAGGCGCTGACATGATAGATTCACTGGTGCAGACGTAGTCTACCATCATATATAAGTTAGGTAAAAATAATCAAGCAAAAAGAAAATAACGACAATAGAGCGGAACTGAGTACCTTTAGGTATAACATGTGTGTTCGCTTTCTTGGTCTTATTATGCCGTAAGTGCACCACCTTTGCATGTGTAAAAGCCTGCGAAGTATCTTCCAAAAACATTGTGTTGGGCTCTATGATGGTACCTTGTTCCGGAACATTGAAGACATCCATATCTATATTGTTCATTACCTGCAAAAGTGCAATAATTTTATGTGCAAAATTTATCGAAACAAAATAAAACTTAAACATTGGCATATAGAAACATGCGTAGAAAATAAAGACAATCACCTTATTTTGTTGTGGTTGTTTAATAGTCGATGAGCCTATGGAGGTGAGTTCTTTTGGAGTATGGATAATATGTGTTTTGGCCCCAGCCATGATCTACAAAGGTGAAACATATTATCAAATAAAAACTCTACATATCGAAATATGAAAAATGCATTTAAACACAATTTTTTTATTGCACCTCTTTTGGATATGTCAAACTCGGTGAGCTTTTGTTTCCGGCAAGCATCATCCCGTCGGGGCTTATTGTCTCCATGTGTTTATGCAATCTAAAAAGCAGAGTAAAAAATAACTGAAATAAATGACAATCTCTTGAAAAAAACACTCTCACTCTCTCTATCCTATTCCCTCATCATCCTAACATTTCTCTTCTTCTCTGCCCATGCCGGAGCGGTCGCTACTCACCCTACCCAAATCCTCTAGCCCGCCCGGCAGTCCTCCGCGCCACCACGCCTGAGCCCACCCGCCCGTCCTCCTCTTCCTCCCTTTATCAACCCCGCCAACCCAATCCTCGAGCCGGCGTCGTATCGCCGCTAGTCAACCTATCCCGCGCGGCCGTCTTCTAGCTCGCCAGCGCGGCCCCTTCACGCCGGAGCCCGGGCGCGCGGCTAACCCCCGCCTAAACGTAAGAATATGATCAAAATGTATCAAACTTACCGTTTGTATTGACGGTATAAGCTTGTGTGCTCTCTAAGGTTATCTGGGGGCGATGCATGTGTGCTTGACAATGGGTTGGGCGCAGACGATGTACCTACATCGGAGCAGGATATTGCGATGGACTCGGCGGCTAGGGTGTTATGCTTAGTCGCGAAGCGAGCATTACAACGTTCGTGTTGTGCATGCCTCTCCCCGTGTGGTATGATTTGCATGTTTGCTCTTCGGTGTGCAATCTGACGTCACCTCTCAGCATCGTCCAATAATGCTATTCTGCTCGCTCCCGAGCCCTTTGTTGAGATCTGCTAAATGTTACACTACTGGTAGAATTGATTCAACAGCTAAGAAGCATACATAAACCTGATAGATAAGCAGCATGTAGTAAAACATCAACAAGAGAAGTAAATGGTACACTACTCTTTATGCATATTGCAAAGTACGTGAACATTTTCTCATTGCCATCATCGTGAGAAGTACCGATTATCAGCCGGCTTGAACATGTAGACCATAAAGACCATCGAGAGAAGTAAACCTGAAGTGTGCTCCGAATACCTGGAATGGCAGGGAGAAAAAACGAAGACACGGTTCATAGACAATGACGGACAATGACCGGGTGCGACAGCGTTCTTCCTGGAAGGATCTTTGTACTTTTATTTTGTTTCCGTTGGGTGGTAGAACGACCTGGTGCGACCTGTATTTTCGGTTGGGTGCTAGAAGGATCGTTATTTCAGGAAGGTATGTTGCAATGAGGTGTATAATAGGAAAGGTATCGTGATTCCTGGATCCCTATCGTGATTGACCTTCAGGTCATTATTCCTGGAAAGGTATCGTGATTGACGTTGAGGTCATTATTCCTGGAAATGTATCTTGCCATAATTAGCTTATCCGTGGGATCTGACTTGATAATTTGTGGGATCTGACTTGATCGGACGAAGCGGAGTAGGGAGAATAGATTGGATGGCCAGGATCTTTTCAATGACGACCACCAAAGTGCGTTGAGTGTCAAACGACCAACTCCCATTTAATAGTAAAGACTTAATCCCACCTTTATAACCACCCATTTACGCAGCGGCGTTTGATGTAATCAAAGTACCCTTCCGGTATAAGTGATTTACATGATCTCATGGTCGAAGGACTAGGTAACTATGTATCGGAAGCTTATAGCAAATTGAACTTAATGACGTGATCTTATGCTACACTTATTTGGGTGTGTGTCCATTATATCATTCATCAATGACATAACCTTGTTATTAATAATATCCAATGTTCATGATCACGAAACCATGATCATCTATTAATCAACAAGCTAGTTATGCAATAGGCTTACTAGGGACTCCTTGTTGTTTACATAACACACATGTATCAATGTTTCGGTTAATACAATTATAGCATGGTATGCAAAAATTTATCATAAACACAAAGATATATAATAACCACTTTATTATTGCCTCTTGGGCATATCTACAACATTACCTTCTTCCTATTAGAGGCTATCCTTGGCACAAAAAAGAAATAAAAAGGATAAGAAGAGGTTGTTACAGAGGTAACAACTTCCAAGACTCAACAAAAGAAAAATTATAGAAATAAAATATGGGTTATCTCCCAAGAGTGCTTTTCTTTAACGGCTTTCAGCTAGACGCATAAAGCTTGAATCAAGTTATTTCAAGTGAAGAAGCATCGAGATTAATGCCAGAAGTCTTTTCAACAAGGAATTGTATTTTATCCATATAAGTTTTAGAAGACCCTCTCTCAACACTCTTGGGTTCACTAGTTTCATCAAATGGATTTTCAGGAACAATCCAATCCAAATTCTTTTCCAAAGCTTCATGCATTCCTACGAGTTTGAAAGATATTGGTATTTTGATTTCCTCCATATTTTTAGGCTTGGTTTGTCTATCTTTTCAAGTGTACCAATAACATCTACACATGAGCCTAGCATCTTAAACCGATCAAAGACTTTCCTAGCTTCTATAACAACAACTCTAAATTCTTTAAGCAAAGTTTCCAGAATAAAATCTCTCTTTTCATCATCCTCAACTTCATGAAGTTTAAGAAACATTTGCTGCATTATGGGGTTAAGGTTAACAAACCCAGCCTCTAACATTTGAACTAAATAAGCTGCAAAAGTTTCATAATTAGGAGCAAGTTCTACTAAGGATCTATCGTCAATATCTTTGTGCTTACTAACATGATTAAAGAATTCTTCAATGTTATCTCTCCCAATTATAGAACCACTACCTACTGATAAGTATTTCATAACTTACTTAGGGATCAACATAATAAGCTAAAAATAAAGCAACAAACTAATAACTATAAAAGGAACTATTTTTTGTGTTTTAAATAAAAAGAATCAAACAAGACAACATAAAATAAACTAAGAAAAAACAATAATAAAGTAAAGAGATTGGAGATGAGAGACTCCCCTTACAGAAATCCTCTTTCTCTCCGGCAACGGCGCTAGAAAAGCTTGATGTTGTGCAGAGTAATGCAATTGAGAAACCCCAAGAGGAAGGTATGATGAGCACAACAAAAAGTTTTTCCTTAGAAAGAAACCAAGGTTTAATCAAACAGTAGGAGAAAGAAATCACTTCTGAAGGTTGTTGCTAGCTGACTTTGGAATCACTATCCCCAAGTCACTGAGCTTCTTCGCATGCCCGGACATAGCGAGCACGTGCTCACTAATGGAGCTGCCCTCTTCCATCGTACAGCCAAAGAAGTGTTTCTAGGCCTCATAGCTTTCCACGGCCGCATGAGTTTCAAAAATAGTTTTTAGCTCATGGACCAGCTCATAAGGATCGTGGTGCTCAAAACGCTTTTGGAGCTCCGCCTCTAGGCTACACAGGATGGCACACTGAACTTGAGAGTACCGAGTCACCCGAGTCTCGTAAACATTCTTTACATCCTCAGATACTGCAGGTGGTGGTGGGGGACCTAGCGGTGCTTCGAGCACATATTGCAGATTTCCACCATTGAGGAAAATCCTCACATGACGGAACCAGTCGGTGAAGTTGCTACCATTGCTTTTCTTTCTCTAGGAACTGATTAAAATTGATGGAGGGGGACGCCATGATCTACAACATATTTGCAAAGAGTTTAGAGTAAGTTTATGATAAATTGAGTTCAAATTTTAATTCTAAAATTAAACTAGGTGAACTCCCACTCAAAACAATATCCCTCGCATTGTCTTAGTGATCACACGAACCAAATCCACTACACCAAGTCCTATCATCACGAGCCAAGATGTAACTTCAAAGACGAACACTCAAAGTGTTCATCATATCAATCATATGACTCATGCTCTACCTTTCGGTATCCCGTGTTCCGAGACCATGTCTGTACATGCTAAGCTCGTCAAGGCAACCTTAGTATCCGTGTGTGCAAAACTGGTTTGCACCCGTTGTATGCACATGTAGAATCTATCACACCCGATCATCACGTGATGCTTCGAAACGACAAGTCTTAGCAACGGTGCATACTAAGGATGAACACTTTATTATCTTGATATTTAGTGAGAGGGATCATCTTATAATGCTACCGTCGTGATCTAAGCAATACAAGATGCATAAAAGGATTAACATCACATGCAATTCATATGTGATATGATATGGCCCTTTTGTCTTTGCGCATTTTGATCTTCATCTCCAAAGCACGGACATGATCTCCATCATCAACGGGCATGATCTCCATCATCGTCGGCGTAGCGTCAAGGTCAATGGCGCCATCTTCATGGTTGTGCTCCCATGTAGCAACTATTACAACTACTTTGAAATAATACTTCAACATGAAATTTAAAGACAACCACAAGGCTCCTGCCGGTTGCCACAATACAATAACGATCATCTCATACATATGCATCATCATATCATGGCCATATCACATCACCAAACCCTGCAAAAACAAGTTAGAAGCCTCTAATTTGGTTGGCATATTTTACGTGGTTTAGGGTTTTCGAGTAAGATCCAATCTACCTACGAACATGAACCACAACGGTGATACTAGTGTTGTCAATAGAAAGAGTAGATTGAATCTTCACTATGGTGGGAGAGACAGACACCCGCAAAGCCACTTATGCAATACAAGTTGCATGTCAAGCGTGGAGCAAATCTCATGAACGCGGTCATGTAAAGTTAGCCCGAGCCGCTTCATCCCACCATCCCGCAAGATGCAAAGTACACGAACTAAAGACAACAAAGCATCAACGCCCACAAAACAATTGTGTTCTACTCGTGCAACCAATCTATGCATAGACACGGCTCTGATACCACTGATGGGATTCGTAGCATAGAAAACAAAATTTTTCCTACCGCAAGAACGAATAACAAGCCAAGATGCAATCTAGAAGATGGTAGCAACGAGAAGATCATGAGACTAACCCTCGAAGATTTCCAAAGCCTATGAGATTAGATCTCGTTGTTGCAGAAGATGATCACTTGCCGCTTTCAAAAGCGCGTAGAATATCTTGACGGTGCCACAGTCGGGAAGCACCTCCGTACTCGGTCACACGTTCGGTGTTGATGATGACGTCCTTCTCCCCGTTCCAGCGGGCAACAAAAGTAGTAGATCCTCCTCGGAATCCCGACAGTACGACGACGCGGTGGCGGTGGAGATCTCCGGTAGGGCTTCCCCTAAGCTATGCGGGAGAGGTGGGAGGAGGGAGGCGGCTAGGGTTTGGGAGAGGGGGCGCCGGCCTGGGAGCCTTGAGGGGTGCGGCCAAGGTGGTATTGGTGTGGCTGCCCCCTTCCTCTCCCCCTCATTATATAGGTAGAACCCCAAGGGTTTGCCCAAAGTCTTCGAATAAGACCCCAATTCAAAAACTGCCATATGGACGAAACCTAGAGGGACAGGGACTCTCCCCTTCCCCCCCCCCCCCTTGTTGGCCGGCCAAGGAGGTGGAGTCCACCATGGACTCCACCCTCCCACTTGGTTGGCTGGTTAGGGTTGGTGGAGTCCAACCGGGACTCCACCTTCCATGATGATTTCTTCCGGAAGGTTCTAGAACATTCTAGCGCCTTCCATAAATGCACCGGATCATTTCCAAACTTGGAAAGTGACTTCCTATATATGAATCTTATTCTCCGGACCATTCCAGACCTCCTCGTGATGTCCTGGATCCCATCCGAGACTCCGAACAAAATTCGAACTCCATTCCATATTCCATATCTACTTAAAACGACATCAAACCTTAAGTGTGTCACCCTACGGTTCGTGAACTATGCAGACATGGTCGAGACTCCTCTCCGACCAATAACCAATAGCGGGATCTAGAGATCCATAATGGCTCCCACATATTCAACGATAACTTAGTGATCGATTGAACCATTTACATACGATACCGATTCCCTTTGTCACGTGATACTCTACTTGTCCGAGGTTCGATCATCGGTATCACGATACCTTGTTCAACCTCTTCATCGACAAGTACTCTTTACTCGTACTGTGGCATGTCATCTCTTGTGAACCAGTCACATGCTTGCAAGCTAATCAGAAGACATTCCACCGAGAGGACCCAGAGTATATCTATCCGTCATCGGGATGGACAAATCCCACTCTTGATCCATATGCCTCAACTCATACTTTCTGAATACTTAATCCCACCTTTATAACCACCCATTTACCCCCGCAAAAAAAAAAAAAAAAAAAAAAACCACCCATTTACGCAGTGGCGTTTGATGTAATCAAAGTACCCTTCCGGTATAAGTGATTTACATGATCTCATGGTCGAAGGACTAGGTAACTATGTATCGGAAGCTTATAGCAAATTGAACTTAATGATGTGATCTTATGCTACGCTTATTTGGGTGTGTGTCCATTATATCATTCATCAATGACATAACCTTGTTATTAATAACATCCAATTTTCATGATCATGAAACCATGATCATCTATTAATCATCAAGCTAGTTATACAAGAGGCTTACTAGGGACTCCTTGTTGTTTACATAACACACATGTATCAATGTTTCAGTTAATACAATTATAGCATGGTATGCAAACATTTATCATAAACACAAAGATATATAATAACCACTTTATTATTGCCTCTTGGGCATATCTCCAACATTACCTTCTTCCTATTAGAGGCTATCCTTGGCACAAAAAAGAAATAAAAAGGATAAGAAGAGGTTGTTACAGAGGTAACAACTTCCAAGACTCAACAAAAGAAAAATTATAGAAATAAAACATGGGTTATCTCCCAAGAGTGCTTTTCTTTAACGGCTTTCAGCTAGACGCATAAAGCTTGAATCAAGTATTTTCAAGTGAAGAAGCATCGAGATTAATGCCAGAAGTCTTTTCAACAAGTAATTGTATTTTATCCATATAAGTTTTAGAAGACCCTCTCTCAACACTCTTGGGTTCACTACTTTCATCAAATGGATTTTCAGGAACAATCCAATCCAAATTCTTTTCCAAAGCTTCATGCATTCCTACGGGTTTGAAAGATATTGGTATTTTGATTTCCTCCCTATTTTTAGGCTTGGTTTGTCTATCTTTTCAAGTGTACAAATAACATCTACACATGAGCCTAGCATCTTAAACCGATCAAAGACTTTCCTAGCTTCTATAACAATAACTCTAAATTCTTTAAGCAAAGTTTCCAGAATAAAATCTCTCTTTTCATCATCCTCAACTTCATGAAGTTTAAGAAACATTTGCTGCATTATGGGGTTAAGGTTAACAAACCTAGCCTCTAACATTTGAACTAAATAAGCTGCAAAAGTTTCATAATTAGGAGCAAGTTCTACTAAGGATCTATCGTCAATATCTTTGTGCTTACTAACATGATTAAAGAATTCTTCAATGTTATCTCTCCCAATTATAGAACCACTACCTACTGATAAGTATTTCAGAACGTACTTAGGGATCAACATAATAAGCTAAAAATAAAGCAACAAACTAATAACTATAAAAGGAACTAATTTTTTGTGTTTTAAATAAAAAGAATCAAACAAGACAACGTAAAATAAACTAAGCAAAAACATAACAAAGTAAAGAGATTGAAGATGAGAGACTCCCCTTACAGAAATCCTCTTTCTCCTCGGCAACGACGCTAGAAAAGCTTGATGTTGTGCAGAGTAATGCAGTTGGGAAACCCCAAGAGGAAGGTATGATGAGCACAACAACAAGTTTTTCCTCAGAAAGAAACCAATGTTTAATCAAACAGTAGGAGAAAGAAATCACTTCTGAAGGTTGTTGCTAGCTTACTTTGGCAGGGCGCACTACCGGTGTCAGCAACAATGTGGAACCTGCACACAACAAAACCAAACTACTTTGCCCCAACTTACGGTGAGGTTGTCAATCTCACTAGTTTTGCTAAAAACAATGGATTAGACGTATAGCGTGGAAAGAGATGTTTATTTGCAGTGAAATAAAGAGAACAATGCTTGCAGTAAGCAAACAGAACAGGTATTTGCAGTAGATAATTTTATCAGTGTAAAAGAAAGAACCGGGATCCACAGCTCTCTAGAGGTGTCTCTCCATAAAGATAAATAACATGCTGGGTAAACAAATTACAGCTAGGCAATTGACAGAATAAGGACCATACATGATAAGATGATTACTATAAGATTCATTTGCATTACAACAAGATTCATAGACCGTAATCCAAATGCATCTATGACTAATAATCCACCCTCAGGATATGATCCGAACAACTTTGGGTATTAAGTTGCAAGCAACAAATTATTGCATTAAGTAAAGTGTGTAAATTAAACAATAAAATTATCCTTGGATAAAGCATTGTTGTTTTCTCCCTAGTAGCAACAACATATCTAAAATTAGGAGTTATTGTCACTCTCCCAGATTACTAGAGGCATGAACCCACTATCGAGCATAAATACTCCCTCTTGGAGTCACAGACACATACTTGGCCAGAGCATCTACTAGCAACGGAGAGCATGCAAGATCACAAATAACATATAAAATAGATCTATAATCAACTCAATCATAGTACTCAATATTCATCGGATCCCAACAAACACAACATATAGCATTATAAAGATGATCTTGATCATGTTAAGCATCTCACAAGATCTAGACATGAAGCATAAGGAGGAGAAGACAACCATCTAGCTACTGTTATGGACCCGTAGTCCAAAGATGAACTACTCACGCATCACTTCGGAGGCGGGCATGGTGATGAAGAGGCCTCCGGTGATGATCTCCCTCTCCGGCAGGGTGCCGGGAAGAGCTTCAGAACCCTCCCAAACTAGGGTCGACGATGGCGGCGGCTGCGGAACTTTTCGTGGATGGCGGCTCAGGTATTTAGGTTTTCCCCGAGGATGTCAATTTATAGGCGAACGGGCGAGGTCGGTGGGCGCCCGGGGGACCCACACCACCCCTAGGCACGGCCCGGGGGGCACGCCTAGGCATGGTGTGCCCTCCCTGGTGCACCTCTTTGTCTCTCCTTCGGACTCCGTCTTCGTGATAGAAAAATAGGAACTTCGGCTTTATTTCGTCTAATTCCGAGAATATTTCTAGAACAACTTTTCTGAAATAAAAAATAGCAGAAAACAGGAACTAGCACTATGGCATCTTGTTAATAGGTTAGTTTCAGAAAATGCATAAAAATGCCACGAAGTGTAAACAAAACATATAGCAATTGTTGTAAAACAAGCATAGAACATAAAAAATTATAGATACGTTTGCAACGTATCAGCCACCTGTCCTAGTTTCCATCTCCTCAGCCTCCTTGTGTCCTACTTTAGCCCATTTTGTTCGTCTCGAAATTTCCGAAGCATGGGCCCTGACCTTGCCTTTTTCGAGTCCCATAGCTCATGTAAAGTCAAAAACATTAAAAGAAGGCATTTTTTGCCAAACATAATTAGAATTGGAGAAGAGGGGATTATTTAGAAATTCCCAAAAACATCATAAAATATGGAAATAACATTATATAAGATGCAAATATGTGGTAGTATGTGACAATAAAGTGCAAAGTTCATGTATACATTTTACATGCATCACCAAGTGGTGTTTGTTCTACTCCACCTTGGTGGAAAACCTTATGTCCTTGGGCACAAGGAGGTGTGTGACATCTCGATCACCGGATCTGTGGAGTTGGGCCTTTCCCCTAAGTGCTGGATCACCACCTAGTCATAGGCACGCGTCATCTGCGTCGGGTCCCTTCCAAGGTTTGTCCGCCAAGTTGAGAAGCCTCAAGTAAGGGATGCCAATCCCGTGCACTCTTTTGGCGATGCAACCTTGTTCCACGCCAGTAAACAACGACCACCTTTGATGTCCTTCCGTTTCTAGGTACCTTCCCATAGGAATGCTCCAAGAATGCCCTGATAGACATCCAACATCTTCACTGTCAGGTCAATGAATATCGTCCCGTGGATGGTGAGTACTGTGTGTTATGTTGTGATCCAAATTCATATAAAAGGGAGGCTAACTTCTGACGAGCGGAGCGAGACCCGTCGTTAGGGGATACAAGGGAAAGAGGGGGGGGGGGGGGGGGAGAGCCCCCTCGCGGTCCGGATCGTCATCATGGCCTATATATACCTCTTGTCAGCCGCCGGCTAGGGTCTATCAGATTATAAGCTAACCCATGGCGTTTGTAAACACTCCCTGATATAGTGAAATTTTGCTGGTTGGCGCCCGTAATTTTTTCCCCTCTGTGTTGGAGAGGCTTTCCACATTAAAATCTCGTGTCTCCTGCTACAATTTCCTTTTTTGTACTTTGTTATAATTAAAATCTCGTGTCTCCTGCTACGATTTCCTTTTTTGTACTTTGTTATTGCTTGTCGCGTTTATAGCAGTGTGAACTCAGCAACCCTTCAGCAGCTAGAGGCCGGTTGGGCGCCACTATGTCAAATAATTGCCAGTTCATAATCTTAATCAAGAACGTTTGTGAGTGGGCTGTGCTTAAGAGTGGAAAGCTGGGCGTTTCATGCATGTTTCCTTTGGTTCTTGGTTGACTCTTTGGTTGCATGTACGTAGTGTGGATTCCTGGTGATCTGAAAACGTTGTAATCGACAGTAAACTGTTGCTTTGGTAATGAAGCAGGTTCCCTTTATTTTTTAAAAAAAATCTAGATCGCAGCATACATGTTGGAACGACAAGCTTTACAGTCCTTCATATTTTGCAGAACTGAACAACTATGCACAGCAATTAATAGTTTTGTTTGTCTTCAGACTTTATAAATCTGGTAGATGTCGCATATTCATCTGAACTTCTGTCATTTACAACAGCAACCACAGCAACTCCAGAATTGTAGACTTGTTTTAGGTGGTTCGCGGCAAAATTCAGACCTGAAAGACATGCTTTGGCTTTGGCTTCTTCAGTATACCTGCATATCTGAATATCAAACGGCCTTGTTAGCAGCCAAAGATTGCAAAGAGATCATGTTTGCTCTTGGTAACCCCATCCCCATACAGCACGCTGTACCACTCAAAGCCATGTGCGTTCATTGCTGCTACACAGATACACAGACATGTGAGACAGCACCAAGACTGCAAAGAGCATATCTACAAGAGGGATATAATGGGAGATAACAAATAGTAACACAAACAAATCATGATCACACCAAAATCTCAAATGTGCATTAAACAACCGAAATGTTCTTATTGAATCGCATAAGGAAATTCGACTGAAGAATTCTGAAACTCCAACAAGTTCACGACATCCATCACAGTACAGATAGGGAACATGCATCATCCACAGCCTCCCAGGGCGTCGATCTGAACCAAACTACATGACGATCTTCACATCCATTCGCGAGACTGACACCACGTACGCGCGCACTTTTTTATGTTCCCGATCGACATTATGCAAACCAAACAACGATCGACAGACTGTGTGACTGGGCGCACACACCCTTCAGTTCGTCACCTGGCTTAGTAATCGCTGCTGGAGACGGCCGTGTGGTCGCCGCACATGTACAGGTACCTGTAGACGACGCCGGCGAGGCCACCGCCGATGAGCGGGCCGGCCCAGTAGATCCAGATGTTGGTGAAGTCGCCGCTGGCCACGGCGGGGCCGAAGGAGCGAGCAGGGTTCATGGACCCGCCGGAGAAGGGGCCGGCGACGAGGATGTTGGCGCCGACGATGAAGCCGATGGCGATGGGGGCGATGGTGCCGAGGGATCCCTTCTTGGGGTCGGCGGCGGTGGCGTACACGGTGTAGACGAGGCCGAAGGTGACGATGACCTCCATCACGACGCCCTCAAGAGCGCCCACGCCGGCGGAAAGCCCGTGTGTCGGGGTCGCCTGCGAAAGGAAATACGCAAAACGATGTGCATGTCAGCTAGTGTCGTGTTTGTTTCCGAGCTCTCGCCCATGGAACGGCGAAAGGTGAGCTCTTATTGTTCGGATCGAACTGCACGAGGTGTCGAGGTTAAGTACCATGCCGGTGCAGAACTGGACGAGGACGGCGCCGACGATGGCGCCGAGGAGCTGGGCAACCCAGTAGAAGATGCCGGTGAGGATGGTGATCTGGCCGCCGAGGGCGAGGCCGAAGGTGACGGCGGGGTTGACGTGGCCGCCGGAGATGTTGGCACCGACAGCGACAGCGACGAACAGCCCAAACCCGTGGCAAATCGCTACCGCAATCAGCCCGGACGGATCAAGCGGCGCGCCGCCGCTCACCTTGGCTGCATTTTCAGAATTTCAGTTCATTAGGAACACGCGGTCGTACGCCTCGTCGTGAACATTAGCAGAGCATGCATGCGCGGTAATTAAAACAGAGCAACTCACTGTAGGCGATGGCGGAGCCGACTCCGGCGAAGACAAAGATGAGGGTGGAGATGAACTCGGCGACGTAGGCCTTGAGAGAGGCCACGCTGAAGGAGTCATCGAAACGACCAAACGCGATGCAGCCCGGCATGGTGGCTGTGGCGGGTTAGGATCCTCAGAACTGAGTGGGGAGGAGAAGAGAAGAGATGGCTGAGAATACGGATCACAGAACCGAGTGAGCTCTTATTATAGGTGGCTTGAGCGGCTCTCCGGTTTCAAAATATGAAAAAAAAATCGGTGGGAGTAGCTATTTTTAGTTTTGGATTTGTGCATAATGCTGATCCAATATGACTTTGTGCATGTCACTAGTGATAGTATTAGGCTGGTCATAGTGGAGAGTAACTTAGACTAGTAACATATGTCATGTTACTAGTCTAGGTTACTACCTTCATAGTGGGTAGTTACTTATATGTGGTGTCATGCATTATATCATTTATTATGTTGTAGATTCATCTTGTCTTGAGGTGTGTAATGTTATGATAACATAGCTAGTAGTTACCACCCCACTCTCTTTCTTCATTTATTAGCATATCATGTAACCAAAATGTTTTGAGATGTGTGATGTTACTATCTATATTGCTCCCAGTATATGCAGTCTTAAGGAGTTAATTGATTGCTCTATCACGTGCGGGTCCATCTTGTTAAGCATGCTTATTATAAATATTAAATGTAATACTTCATGTCTTCCTCCATCTATAAAAAAATATATCACAACTTCGTAAAAATGAGGATGTATCTGAATACTAAATAAGATCTAGATACATCCAAATTTAAACAAAATTTACATATCCTTTTATGGACGGAGAAAGTAAAATCAATAATTTTACTTCTGTGATTTAAGTTTTAAAGTAACTTGGTGGGATGGGCTCATGTTCGTTTTGTGTCCTGCGAGCATATGCATCGGGGACCCAAGATGAAAACAATGCACTATTTACATGTTTAAAACAAGGCAAACGCTAGACGTCAGCTGGCTATAGCTACAACAAGTTATGCTGCCAAAAGAAATCCTAATGTAACTTTTTCTAGTGTATGCAGCATTTAAAAAATGTGCTATCGTTCCGCAACATTTCTCTACCGTACATCCAACATCCTTTCATAACTTATCCAACATTACAGGAACATGTATGTAACATTGGTGCAATCCCTATGTAGCTTACATAAAAAATCATTGTAACAATTTGCCATACTTACACAACAAAATCTATGGACACATGTAGCAAATCGCAATGCCGTTTGTAAGATCGACAAAATTCCACAAATTTTACCTTCCTAACGACCATGGATGTAGTGCCATGGCTGATTCGAGCTCGACGACCATGAATTCCCCGCATCGGAGATCCATCGAAGCCAGATCAGATGAAGCCCCATCCAAATCCTCCCTCGAAGCATCATCTTCATCAAGTCTGGTGGCGTGTGTTGGAGCTCTCCATGTCAAGGTCATCCCCCTCCTTCAATCGGCTACCGCGGGAGGAGAGCCCCAACAAAAAAAAAACATGGTGGAAGGAGTAGTGGGCCTTAGCCTGACACAGAGGAACAGAGGAGGATAAACTAAAACAACGAACGACCGAAATTGGAGCTCCTCTCTCCAAGCATCCATGGCCGCCCAAAGATCCTACCCTAGCTAGCACCCAGCCTGGAATGTGAGGAGGTGGCTCTCGGCTGGCTTGCGTGTGTGGGAACTACCAACAAGCTAGGACGGAGCAGAGTAGAAGCTAGCCCCGCGCGCATGAGGAGCATCATCCATCCATGGCAGCCGGCGGAGTGGGCGACGGTGCACAGAGAAAGTTGCAACATCGGCGGCCCTGAGGAGAAGATGCCTAGCAACGACATGGAGTAGGGCAGGAAGTAAGGAGGAGCAGGCGGAGAACGCGGGGATGAGAAATGGTGCCCACGGGATAGCAAGTACTAGGTCAAGCGACCACACAAAGTGCATGGTGAACCGATGAAACAACCGGTTGATATATAGAGTTTTACTTAAAATAATCTAAATTGTTTATGATGTACAAATGTTTTTATGTGCATGCCGACAAAAAAATGTATTACTATAGTATATCCTTAGTAAGAGCAGAATCCGATGGTCTACAAAAGCAAATTTTCATGCATTGAATTCAATTATTTTGCACATGAAACAAACTTTTCCAAGCTATTTTAGGGCATCTCCAATTCAAAGGATTTTGAAGAGGTTTGGAGGATTCTAATCCTTTCGAAATTTGAAAAGATGACTATTTGATTTGTTGGATTGCATCCTATAACATTTTTTCCTAAGAAATACTTTGCAATAAATTTTATAGGAAATCCAACATCTACTCAAATCTCATTATAATAATCCTTTATTTTTCTTGTGATTGAATCAGATAAACATTGGTGGATACAAAGTCATATACAATTGAAATATGTGTGAAATTGCAATCATGTGATTTTCCTACTCCCGTATTTTATAGATCTTGTGAATCGAAAAGGCCCTTAAAGTTAACTTTCTTGTTCCTGTTTTTGTCACATGGAGATACGGCGTGTTTATATAAATATATAGAAAGTGGAAGGGCATGATGGTGAGTGCGAAAACACCCAAATAGAGATGGCTACACAAAATTAGGCTACTTGACTGAGCTATAGCCGATTCACTGAGGCAAGAGAACTCTAGAAATATCTCGTATTTCTCAACCATTAAAAACCAGATTAGAGGGCACCGAAAATTCAGATACAAGCGCATATCGAGCGAGCTCACACCGATCAGATCTGTAGCAAACTGAAAAACTTGAAATACATTTTTTTCCGGATACAAGTTGCATGATCAAGTTCATCACTACATTTCAACATAATATACATCATACATTGCAAAATAAAGATGATTAAACTTAAATCTATGCGGCCGCTAACCTAATTGACCAAAAATCATCCCCGGGATACATCACCGGGGGCTGTGGGCGTGGCCGTGAACCGGGAGCGACAGTGGCGGCGGCCTACTCGAGCTCGACGCGGCGGACCGTAGCCTCCCACTGCAACTCCTCGTACACGCGGACTTCGTAGATGGCCCAACGCACGTCCTCCTCCTCCCGCTGCTTCACCTCCGCCGCCTCCCATACCGAGGCGCGGCGGAGTTCCTCAAGGGCGGCGGCCTCAGCTTCGTCGTTGTCGATGAAGTCCGCCTTGGAGAACATCTTCACGGCACGGGGGTGCCTGCTCCTCCTCGGCGGGATCTTCTTCGTCGGAGGGAGTGGAGGAGCGACGATGACGGCACAAGGAGGAAGACGAGGCCACCTCCCTGTCGTATGCGTATGTGGTGAGCGACGATAGCGGCATCAAGCCCCAGTGGGTGCACTTGCGCACGAAGCGCTTATTCGCGCCCTCGGAGCGGACCCATTTGGCGTGCTCCTCAGGCGAGCCGCCGCGGGAGCTTTCGTCGGGACGCGGCAACTATCTCTCGGAGCCAACCCGGCCAGCCCCCTGCCGCAGCTGCATGACTGCATCGGGCAGACATCTCCGCTACTAGATCAATAATTGCAGTTGTGGCAGTGGACTAATTTTTTTGCTGGAGATAGGGTGTCAACCCATGGATTGAGCTTCGGTGACTTTGCCAGGCTGACTTAGCCGTGACTTTGGATGACTGACATGTGGACCCTTCATTATGTGAGCTCCACTTAACCCCACTTGTAAGTGACTCAAAATTACTGACTTTGGGGGCTGGCAAAGTCACCGAAGCACTGTCCGTCAACCCATATCTGCCGCATCGACTGGTATATATAGAGGTCGCACAGTGATCCGGTCGCCAAGGATCGGTAGGCTAAACCGAGCAAAAACTATAAACCCTTCGAATTTTTACAGTTTTGATCCGGTTTACAGGATCTGCTGTAACTCGGGCAAGTCGAACTTGCACTTTCGGCCAATTTCTCTTGGTTTTTTGCATCACTGCCGCATGACAGGAACATCACATGGCCGACGTGGCGCAGACACCTCCGTTCTTATCCAATGCCGCCCAAATGCCATACTCGGAAACGTCTGGAGAGCTGGAGACGGAGGCCTGGGTCAATCATTCGTGGGATCTGCGGTAGGCGATGTGATTCGAAAGAGAGAGATGGGACACGGGAGGAACATGACAGCGGTACGTCGGGTTCTCTCTTCCCAATAGCTGACAAAAGGATGAGGAGACGACTAGACGAGGCGAGAGGTTAACTTAATTTAAGTGAGAGCTCTGGATTAGGTTTATTAATGGCGATCAGTTGTTAGCCGATCACATGTCGCTCTCCACGTTCTAGAGAATGTTAACGCGCATATGGAATAAATAGTTGGCCGCATTATTTGGAGTAGGAAAGAATTTTGTTATCAGTCTGAGTTCAGAATCAGACTAGTCTTATTATGGTTTCGACTTTGGAGGTCTCAAAATAGTTTACGCTGGCCAGAAGAAGACGCATTTTTCAATAAGAGAAATATATTAATACCGGAAAGATACAAATTACATCAACCTCTGCATTAACTAGATGGCTAAACACATCAAGGATGCACACAATCAAGAAAAAAAGAACAAGAGAGAGAAAAAAACTAAGACCCTATCACGGTGATGAAATACTCGCAACAGCAGCCCTCTAACCACCACCAAAGACAACACCCGAAGTACACTCGAGATTCTTCAAAAGCAACGCCTCTAAGAAAAAAAAAATGCACTAACATTATTGTCGCTCGATAAGATTTTGGATTTTCACCCCGCTGAATGTCTAAGCTTCTATAACAATGTTATAAGCAAACCATTGCTAGGTAAACCAATGGATGGAAGATCTTAGATTTTCACCCTAAAAATCGAGACATGGTAGTCGAGGAGCACCATAAAAAATGTAGAGCCACTAGGTCGAGTGTTTTTCTTGCTCTCTGCTGAGTCCGCTTTATTCACCGAGTGTTTTCTGAGACTTTGCGGAGTGTTTTGCAAAGGAGCTGTTAGCCGAGTTCCGAAAATATTACTCTCGGCAAACAGCTCGATACTCAACAACAACGTTTTTTTCGAGTAGTGTGAGCTTTGTAATTCAATCCGTTCGGTCGACATGGATGCGAGAATATAAGTTTCACTGTTGTTGCACATGCATCTTGGAATGCTACTGTCCTAGCTAGCCTCTCTTTGGATTATTGCTAGCTAACTATTCTGTGTTTCAAAATTGTTCACTTTTCGTACGATTCACTAAGTAGCCCTGAGTAAAACCTTTTTTTTTCTGGATCGAGCTAGAAGAGACACGATTGAGCGAGAAAATAGGGTCCTATAGTTTTTTTTTTTTTTTTTTTTTTTTGAGACCCCTCGATCTGTGTTACAGCTGTAGTATCTGAACTTATGCACTAACTCAACACCACACTCACACCACACACACGCACACCACTAGTGCACAAGTTAGACCCTAGAACTATACACACAGCACACATAATTTGGGTGTCCCTAGGAGCTAGTAGTTGTGGCACATATGTGTGGAGGGGATTTTATTGTGGAACAGTGTTCCTGGTGAGACATCCCAAAATTCGTCCCAGCAGGGATCGAACCCAGGACGGGTAGCTAGGCCACTGCCTTTTGCTACCACCGCGCTAGCAGCGCGTTCTCGGGTCCTATAGTTTATCACTGAACACCCGTTGCATGCAATGATTCCAACCACTTGATTCCTCTACCTCCTAAAGACAGCTAGGACACTTAGGGCATCTCTGACGGGTCGACACATTTTGGATATCTAAAATATCCAATTATGTCCGTTTGCGTGGTCCGCGGACACCATGCGATCCAGGATGACCGTTTGCATCGGGGGTACCTCCAGTGGTGCGGATGCATTTTTTTACGGAGACCTCGTCAAGCTCGTTAATGGTGTTTTACTTCCCATCGAGGACTGCAGCCGGCGATTAACTGTGTTATCACCAGAATTTAGCCAGAGCCGGAGATGGGCCGTAATTGAGATGGGCTTGGAGGATGTGCGCATGAAGTGTCTCTAAATCGGCCTTGTACGACAGTTTGGGCTAGATTGCCCGTGTATCTGTATATTATGGTAGATTAGAATTAAGAGATAGAGTTTAGCTCGTACACGGTTAGGTTTATTCCCGAATTAGAAAGTCCACGGACTATAAATATGTACCTAGGGTTATTGAGAAAGGAGGACGACCACGTTCACAACAAACACAATCTAGACGCATCGCCACCCCTTGTTTCGAGGGTTTCTTCCGGGTAAGCATCATGCTGCCTAGATCGCATCTTGCGATCTAGGCAGTATAGGTTTATTCGTTATCTGGTGTTGCTCGTACTGAAGCCTTGTTGATGGCGAGTAACACTACTTATCGTAGATGTTTTGGGGCTTGCATCGTTGTTCTTCTGATATGCTTGTTTAGCTATGCTGCCCCTCGAAGTCTAGCCGCCCCTACACCTATCTTAGGTGTAAGGGCGGCATCTTGCTTCATCTTTATTTAGTAGATTTGATCTGTTATAGTTGCTCCTTGTTCTGTAAGGATTAGTTTGATATCCGTATGGTTAGGCCTTGCAAACGGTTTGAACGATCCGGTAGTGCGTTAGGTATGGTTTGCCGATCCTAGAAGGGATGTTCCGGGAATCAACTCTATGTTGGTTTTTAGGCCTCTTTTAGGGTTAGTTTTCCATCATCTTCGTATCTGCTAGGCTCAACTACGTGTAGGATGTTCCGGTTATACGGTGAAAACCCTAAACTGTCGTAGATCGATTTAGCTTAATATTAGTGAAGCAGGATACCCATGTTATTGCAAGATCTAACATGAACCATGGGTCAATCGGCTCTTTGAGCCGATGAGCAGGGTAACCTGAGAGCCGATCGAGGCTCATTTAATGTTTACGTGTCTACCATGCAGGAAACTAATCGAAGCGATCCAACACCTTCCTGACCAGGTATAGGTCAGGTGGCACGCCCTTGCGACCATCAGGACGTGTGCCAGAGCATTGCGGGCCGTTGACCGAGGGACCAGGGCCCACCAGCAGTCTTGGGAGCCTCCCGGCTCTTCGTGTTGCTCGTCGCTGCTCGCCGGTGGGTTTTGGCAGGCAACACATTCTGGCACGCCCGGTGGGACAATCTGCAGCAACCACGTCAACATCTGCAGCTGAGACGTCGGACGAACCAGTCAAGTACGAAGATCTACCTGAAGAGCACAAGAAGAAGTATGATGAGCTTAAGGCTCTCTTCGAAGCCGAGCTCATCGGCTCTTTCGAAAAAAACCCGTTCACATGGCATTAGGTTCAAAGGATTCACACCCGAAGGCGTGCTCGATGGAGTAGATCTGTCTCTTCCTTCGGAGGAGCGCACCAGAGCCCTGCGCCAGGAAACCAATTATATGGTGGCTCATTCTCTACATCGTCATTCTGAGAGCCTGGTGAACGTTTTCGAGCGTGTTGCGCTTCGTGTGGTTCAGGAAATCATGAAGCATCAGTATTCTTCATCAGGACCTACCCTAGGGACTCACCAGGGAGAAATACCGTTCCACACCAGGCCGCAACTGCCATTCACGCTTGCAGCTCCACAGCAACAAGGTTCACCGGCGTACGTCGTCTACAAGGTTGGAGGTGATCCTGGCGATTACCAATTCTTGTATGAGCCGCCCAAAGAGATCCCACACGGATACGTGTGCACATACGTGCCGGACTGCAACAACTGGGCGCACACGAACCAGATTACAGCAGGAGGGATTGCTGGAGCAGGAGGGAGTTCTGGAGCAGACGCTGAGAAACAGGCATGGCTAGCTAAATATGCCACCGGAACGAGTCATGAAAGCTCAGCCCATGCAGCTCATACCATGGATCAAATCAGTGCAATCCTGAGAGATCAGTTCGGTATCCTGCCAAAGAGGAGAACAATCGGCTATTCCAAGCCGTATCCCAACGAATATGACCTGATCCCGCTGCCGCCCAAGTATCGGCTCCCTGACTTCACAAAGTTCAGTGGATCAGAAGGGTCTAGCTCAATTGAGCATGTGAGCCGATATTTGGCACAGTTGGGCATGGTTTCAAAGATCAGACCCGCTACGTGTAAGGTTCTTTGCGCAATCTCTCACGGGTCCAGCTTTTGGGTGGTACACCTTGTTGCCACCAGATTCAGTTCGGACATGGAAGCAACTGGAAGAGCAGTTTCATGTACAATACCACTCAGAAGCTACCGAAGCTGGCATTGCCGATCTGACGCAGGTGCGGCAAAGGCGGGGAGAGACGGTGTCTGAGTACATTCAGCGTTTCAGAACTGTCAAGAACCGATGTTATTCGGTTCGTTTAACTGAGAAAGAAGCAGTCGAGCTGGCAGTGGCAGGCCTCGCAGCACCACTCAAGGATCTGACTTTCCAAGTGGAATACAATTCACTGGCACACATGGTTCAGAAGTTAACATTATATGAACAGCGCCACCCAGAATTGTACCAAGATAAGTTCAAGCGCCCGATAGGCCTGGTCGAGGCAGATGAAGTTGAAGACTTTGCAGAAGATCAGGAAGTCGCCGTGGCTGAATGGACTCGGGGGGGAGGCCCCGTGTCCTGCAAATGGGTAAAGCAACCAGGGCCTTCGAAAGGGTTCGACTTCGATATAAGCAAGACTGAGCAGATATTCGACTTATTGCTGAAAGAAAAGCAGCTGAAGTTACCTGAAGGCCACAAATTCCCTACGGCGCAAGAGTTGAACGGGAGACCGTACTGCAAATGGCATCACACGTTCACCCACGTCACCAACGACTGCAAAGAGTTGCGTCGGCAGATTCAAATGGCGATAGAACAAGGACGATTGATCTTCGGTCAGTTTGCCATGAAAGTGGACATGCAACCGTTTCCTGGCGTCAACATGGTGGAGCTCAACCATTCTACGAAGCGTCAGCCGGGTTTCTCTTTCGATATCAACATGGCAGGGCCTGTAGACCGCCATGGTAAAGATAAAGAGGAGAGCAGTCACTCCCGTCGCAAGGATAAGAAGGAGGCCGATCCACGCGACCGGCCCCAATATGATAACAAACGGTACCTCACCGAGGAAGAAGTGAGAAGCGTGCGGTACCAACGACCACTCTCCGCGCATCTCCTTAACAAATATGAGTACCAGTACGACCGACGCCAGCGTTACGACGTAGATGACAACGGATATCGTCGGTCTGGTGCAGACAACAGAAAACATCGTCAATATGATAGAGACGACGAAGGATATGAACACTGCGCTAAGGAGAAGTCGAGAGAGCAGGAAGACATGGACAGGCACAGGGATTGTCCTTTCTTCAAACACTGCTGGGACTCAGGAATGAGCCGATTGCCTACAATCGACAACTGCCCAGAATGTAGACAGTAGAAGAAGGGCGCAAGTGAGGTTTCAGTATTCAAGCGTCTAGGGCCTCTCCCACCTCAGAACAGGCGAGCTGAGTCATCTCGAGATGAAGATTTCGAGGAGTCAGAAGATGAAGAAGAAGATAGGTACCACCGGCCAAGGTGGTGCCCTGATTGACTCAGTCACTCCCAGAAGCGTAGGGTTCAGCGGCTACGTAACTTGGAGGAAGCCGAAGCGCAGTACCTGTACACGTTGAGGAAAGCACGGCCCGATCTGGCCGTGAAAATTCAGCAGACATTGGAGACGGAGGCGCGGCCACAGAAGAAAGAATGGCGCCCCAAGCAGACAAAAGCCGATGCAGAGGCATCGGCTGACACAAATATGGTGTTCATACTGCCGTCGGAGTTTTATGCTCCAAGAACTGAAGAAGTGCCAGTAGCACAGTTCGACTGCGGTCCACGGCCAGTTGTCTTTGAGAAGCCACGAGAGAGGAGCTACAGGCACTTGAAGGCCCTGTACCTAAGAGGTTATATCAATGGGCAGCCTGTCAACAAGAAGTTGGTCGACACGGGAGCGGCAGTTAATATAATGTCATACTCCATGCTACGGCGTTTGGGACGCTCTAACGAAGATCTGATCAAGACCAACGTCACGCTAAGCGATTTCAACGGCCAAGCATCAGAGGCGCAAGGCGTGCTGAACGTTGATCTAACCGTGGGTCGAAAAACCATCCCTACGTCATTCTTCATCGTCGACAGCAAGAGCACCTACGCTGTCCTGCTAGGGAGGGATTGGATTCACGCTAACTGCTGCATTCCATCTACGATGCACCAATGCCTGATACAGTGGGATGGAGATGAAGTGGAGGTCGTTCATGCAGATGACTCAATCGAGATCTCACTAGCTGGCATGAATATTTGGGATGCAGACGATCAAGAGCCGATCTCTGGAATCAGTTTGGACGGCTGTGAGCGCATCGAAGTGTCAAAAAACGGGGTGAGGCTGGTCTTATCCACCGGCCTGACGGAGTAGCAAGACCAGGGGCAATGGACGTACGTGGCGAGGCCGATCCCTGCGATCGGCCCCAAAAAATAAAAAGCAATGATCTCATCCCAAGCATGTCACGCAGTCGTCATAGAGCACCAATAAGTTGTAAACCCTCATTGAGCAATGCAATGAAAAAGGAGGCCGATTCTAGCAATCGGCCCAAATTATCCTCACCATATATTTTGCCTGTGTTCATCATCGATCTAGCAGGCGACGGAAAGCTAGGATATGGGTTTACATCAGTTGATGAGCTAGAAGAGATTGACATTGGTCCTGGGGATAAGCCACGACCAACATTTATCAGCAAAAAATTAGATCCACATCTGAGGAGCCTGATGATAGCTTTGTTGAAAGAATACCCAGATTGTTTTGCATGGGATTACACAGAGATGCCAGGGTTAGACAGGAGCATCATTGAGCATCGGCTCCCTCTGAAGAAAGGATTTCGGCCGTTCCAGCAGCGAGCACGACAGATGAAGGCCGAAATTCTGGTAGAAGTCAAGAAAGAGATCGAGAAAATGCTGAACGCCGGATTCATCAGGCCATGCAGGTATGCTGAGTGGATTTCTAACGTCGTACCTGTAGAGAAAAAGGATGGCCGATGGCGCATCGCCATAGATTTTCGGGATCTCAATAGAGCCACTCCAAAGGATGAGTACCCAATGCCGGTAGCAGAGACATTGATCAATGCAGCTACTGGTCATAAGGTTCTAAGTTTCATGGATGGCAATGCCGGCTACAACCAAATTTTCATGGCTCCAGAAGATATACTCAAGACTGCATTCAGAGTACCAGGCTCGGTGGGCTTGTTTGAGTATGTAGTCATGACATTTGGGCTGAAAAATGCCGGCGCAACGTACCAAAGAGCCATGAATTACATCTTTCATGATCTGATCGGCAAATTGGTGGAGATTTACATTGATGACGTGGTGGTCAAGTCTGTTGCAGTGGAAGGACACTTGGAGGATGTGCGACACGTCCTGGACCGAACTAGAAAGTTCGGACTAAGAATGAATCCAAAGAAGTGTGCTTTTGGTGTAACGGCCGGTCAATTCTTGGGTTTCTTGGTTCATGAGCGCGGAATTGAGATCGGCCTGAAAAGCCAAGAGGCAGTGCGAACGATGAAACCACCTACCACGAAGAAAGAACTCCAGTGCCTCATCCGCAAAATCAACTTCGTCAGAAGATTCATCTCCAATCTGTCAGGGCGAATCGAGCCATTCATGGGCTTGGTGAAAATTAAATCTGATGAGGAGTTTCACTGGGGGGCAGAGCAACATCAAGCATTTGACGAGATTAAGGAGTATCTGATGAAGCCACCTGTGTTGGTGTTATCACCAGAATTTGACCGAATCAGAGGTGGGCCGCGATTGGAGATGGGCTTGAAGAATATACATGGAAGGAATACATGAATCGGCCTTGTATGCAAAGTTTGGGCTAGTTTGCCCGTGTATCTGTAATATAGTAGGATACGTGTCGATTAGATAGAGTTTGGCTCGTGCCCGGTTGGGATTATTCTCACGTTAGAAAGTCTACGGACTATAAATATGTATCTAGGGTTTATGAAATAAACAACAATCACGTTCACCACAAACCAATCTAGGCGCATCGCCAACTCCCTTGTCTCGAGGGTTTCTTCCGGGTAAGCATCATGCTGCCTAGATCGCATCTTGCGATCTAGGCAGTACACGTTTATTCGCTGTTCATGCGTTGCTCGTGCTGAAGCCTTGTTGATGGCGAGCAACGTAGTTATCTTAGATGTGTTAGGGTTAGCATTGTTCATCGTATCATATGCTGTCGTCGTGCAACCCTTAGACGTCTAGCCGCCCTTACACCTATCTTAGGTGTAAGGGCGGCACCCCGCTTGTTCATTATTTAGTAGATCCGATCCGTTATGATTGCTCCTTGTTCTTCAAGGATTAGTTTAATATCTGCATAGTTAGGCCTTACAAACAGGTTGAAGGATCCAGTGGCGCGTAGGGTGTAGTTTGCTAGCCCTAGATAGGATGTTCCGGGGATCAACTTCGTGTTGGTTTTTAGGCCTTGTCTAGGGTCGGTTTACGATCACCGTGCGTGGCCGCCATGCTCAATCACGAGTAGGATGTTCCGATTATGTGGTGAAAACCCTAAATCGTAGTAGGTCATTTTAGCTTTATTTTAATCAAGCAGGACCACCATATATTCGTACACCTCGTACGGATCATGGGTGGATCGGCTCTTTGAGCCGATTCACAGGACAACCTGAGAGCCGATCGAGGCTCGTATTTAATGTTTACGTGTATGCCATGCAGGAAACTAAGCGAGGCACATCCATCACCTTCCTGACCAGGTATAGGTCAGGTGGCACGCCCTTGCACCAGCATCGGACGTGCGTGCCGAGTCTTTGCGGGCCGTCGCTCGGAGGGACCAGGGCCAGCCGCAGTCCTGGGAGCCTCCCGGCTCTACTGTGTTGCCCGTCGCTGCTCGCCGGTAGGTTTCTGGCCGCAACACATTCTGGCACGCCCGGTGGGACAGTCTTCGACATCAACCGCATCGCCATCTACATCTGAGATGGCGGAAGGCACTCCAGTCACGTACGAGGATCTGACCGAGGAGCTCAAGAAGAAGTATGACGAGGTCAAAGCAATCCTCGAAGCCGACCTCATCGGCTCTTTTCACAGAACCCGCTCACATGGCATCAGGTGGAGAGGGTTCTCACCTGAAGGCGCGCTCGATGGAGTGGACCTGGCCGCCCCGTCAGAAGAACGCACCAGGTCTCTGCGTCAGGAGATTAACTTCATGGTAGCTCATTCGCTACACTGCCATTCTGAGAGCCTGGTGAACACTTTGGAGCGTGTCACTCTTCGGGTGATCCAGGAAATCATGAGGCATCAGTACTCCCCGTCAGGACCAGCTCTAGGGACTTACCAGGGAGAGATGCCACTCCAGTCCCGACCGCCGCTGCCATTCGCGTTGGCAGCACCAGAAGTGCCGAATTCACCGGCATACGCCGATGACATGGTGGAATGCACGTACCCTGGGAGGTGCCAGCCAAGATTCTCGTTCAACGTCAACATGGTAGGACTTGGGCGCCACCCTGGTAAGGACAGAGACGAGGGCAGCTGCTCTCATAGCGAGGACAAGGAGGAAGCCGTTCCACGCGATCGGCTCCGACACTTCCAAAAAATCCTGGTTACAATCAAGATGAAGGCCGATTCCAGCAATCGGCCCGTTTTATCCTTACCACACGTTCTCCCTGTATTTAGTGTCGACCTCACAGGTGACGGAAAGCTAGGGTATGGGTTTACATCGGCTGATGAGCTAGAAGAAGTCGACATCGGTCCTGGGGATAAGCCGCGACCAACTTTTATCAGCAAGAAGTTAGATCCACATCTTAGGGGTCAGATGATAGCTCTGTTAAAAGAATACCCAGATTGCTTTGCATGGGATTACACAGAGATGCCTGGGTTAGACAGGAGCATCATTGAACATCGGCTCCCCCTTAAGAAGGGATTTCGGCCGTTCCAACAACGAGCACGTCAGATGAAGGCCGAAATTCTGGAAGAGGTCAAGAAAGAGATCAAGAAGATGTTGGCCGCCGGGTTCATCAGGCCATGCAGGTATGCTGAATGGATCTCCAGTATCGTTCCTGTAGAAAAGAAGGACGGCCGATGGCGTGTGGCCATCGATTTCCGAGATCTCAACAGAGCCACTCCAAAAGATGAATATCCGATGCCTGTGGCAGAAACGTTGATCAATGCAGCTGCTGGCCACAAGGTGTTGAGCTTCATGGATGGCAACGCCGGCTATAACCAAATCTTCATGGCTCCAGAAGATATACACAAGACCGCATTCAGAGTACCAGGGGCAGTAGGCTTGTTTGAATATGTAGTCATGACCTTTGGGTTGAAGAATGCTGATGCAACGTACCAAAGAGCCATGAATTATATATTTCACGATCTGATCGGCAAGTTGGTGGAAATCTACATCGATGACGTGGTAGTCAAATCTGTCTCCATGGAGGGACACTTGGATGATTTGCGACGCATCCTAGACCGAACTCGGAAGTTCGGACTGAGAATGAATCCAAAGAAGTGTGCTTTTGGTGTGACGGCCGGTCAGTTCCTAGGTTTTCTGGTTCATGAACGGGGAATTGAGATCGGCCTGAAAAGTCAAGAGGCAGTGCGTACCATGCAGCCGCCCACCACGAAGAAGGAGCTCCAACGTCTTATCGGCAAGATCAACTTTGTCCGACGATTCATCTCTAACCTGTCAGGACGAATCGAGCCGTTCATAGCGCTGGTGAAAATTAAATCTGATGACGAGTTTCACTGGGGGGCAGAACAGCAGCAGGCGTTTGATGAGATTAAGCGGTATCTGACAACGCCGCCTGTGCTAGTTCCGCCCCAATAAGACAGGCCGTTCTATATCTACTTATCAGTAGCTGACACGTCCATCGCTTCGGTGGTGGTGCAACTCTATGAGGGTGTTGAAAAGGTCGTTTTCTACCTCAGCAGAAGGATGTTGGATGCGGAGACAAGGTATCCTGAGGTCGAGAAGCTTTGCCTTTGCCTGTTCTTCACCTGCACCAAGCTTCATCACATCCTTTTGACGGCAGAGATCATCGTCATATGCAAGTCAGACGTTGTCAAGCACATGCTGTCGGCCCCTGTTTTGAAAGGCCGACTTGGTAAGTGGATGTTTGCGATCTTCGGTATCAGCCTGCGAAAGCAGTCAAGGGACAAGCGTTGGCCGATCTTATAGCTGAACGGATTAACACTAATATAGCAGCACTATCTGTACGTGCATGGGCTATGTTCTTCGATGGATCGGTTTGTGACGATGGTTGTGGCATCGGCATTCTGCTCGTGTCGCCTCGGGGGGCAACATATTCTTTCGCCATCAGGCTATCTACCCCTTGCACCAACAATGTTGCTGAGTTTGAGGCTGTGCGCAAGGGAATGGAGTTGCTTTTGGAAGCCGGGGCAGAGGCAGTGGAGCTTTTTGGAGACTCGAAGTTGGTGATCTCCCAACTCACGGACGAATACAAGTGCGAGAGTGAGTCACTTTTTCCATATTTGATGGAATGTCGTGAGCTGATGACACATTTTCGGTACATCAATTTCAATTGGGTCCCAAGGTCTCAGAATACCGACGCCAATGATCTCGCACAGATGGCGTCGGGATACAAGGACGTACCAGACGAGTCAGAAGTTCAGGTGCAGTTCCTAGAACAGGATGATTGGAGAGCGGATATCTTCAATTATTTGAAGGATTCGGCTCGGGGGGCACCTAAACGGATAAGATACAAGGCTATGAAATATGTCCTTATAGGAGATGACATGTTCTACAGGACGTTGGAAGGGTTACTACTCAAATGCCTGGGACCAACTGAGTCTAATCGGCTCTTACACGAGGTGCATGAAGGCGCCTGTGGAACTCACCAATCGGCTCATAAGATGAAGTGGTTAATTAGGCGATCCGGGTTTTATTGGCCTACCATGCTTGAGGACTGCTTCAAGTACTACAAGGGATGCCAAGCGTGTCAGATGTTCGGAAAAATTCAGATGGTACCCGCATCAGCGATGAACCCCATCATCAAACCTTGGCCATTTCGAGGTTGGGGCATGGATATGATCGGCAAAATCCATCCTCCGTCGAGCAAAAACCACGAGTAGATTCTGGCCATTACAGATTATTTCACCAAATGGGTGGAGGCCGTTCCCATGAAGAAGGTAAAATCGGAAGATGTTATCCAATTTGTCAAAGAACATGTCATTCATAGGTTCGGGATTCCCCAAACCATCACGACCGACGGAGGTTCGGTTTTTGTCTCTAAAGAATTCAGAAAGTTCTACGATGACATGGGGATTAAGCTAATCCGATCATCTCCATACTATGCTCAAGCCAACGGGCAAGCCGAAGCATCCAATCAAAGCCTGATCAAGCTGATTAAGAGGAAGATTGACGAGAACCCTAGGGTGTGGCATGAGACGTTGACAGAAGCTTTGTGGGCCTATCGCATGTCATGCCATGGAGCTATAAAGACTTCGCCGTACCAGCTTGTCTATGGGCAGGAGGCCGTATTACCTTGGGAAATTACGGCTGGATCGAGACGTGTCACGTTTCAGAATGACCTGACACCTGAAGAGTATGCAACACTGATGAGTGACACTATTGAGGATGCAACGGAACTCAGACTTTGGTCGTTGGAGAAGATTAAAGAGAACAAAGCCAGGGTAGCTCGGGCATACAATAAGAAGGTGAGACCAAAGGAGTTTCAAGTTGGTGATCTAGTATGGGAAGCCGTGTTGCCACTAGGAACCAAGGATAAAGCATATGGCAAATGGTCTCCTAATTGGCACGGTCCTTACAAAGTCATCCAGGTTCTGAAGGGCAATGCCTACATGCTTGAACAGTTGGATGGTGTGAAGTTCCCAGTGGTCGTCAATGGCCAACATCTCAAGAAGTATTTCCCAAGCATGTGGGATGATGGACAGTGAGATATGGGGGCCGATTTTAGATCGGCCGGTAAAATGCACCTAATCAGATGAACATGTGCGATACATGTGCAGTGAAATATTGGGGGCCGATAGAAAAATCGGCCAGTAAAAAATAAAAATTCTCACGATGTACAGCCGATGCACAGATATCGACTTTAGAACTAAGAAACAAAGCCGATGCACAGACATCGACTCTAGTACAAATTACACAAGATCTACCAGCTGCGTGTTCAAGACACGGATTTCGACCAAGTCGGTCTTCAGTTCAGCCTCAAGGCCAACCTCCAACCCTTTGCTCATTAGGCCGTTGGTGTTTCGTCTGCAATATCCGTTTTCAATGGAAGAAAAGGTGATCGGATCCGGTGTATCTACCGTCGGCTTGGCTAAGTTGGCCACCTTTTCAGCTACGCTCGTAGGAATGGCTAAGACCTCTGCATGGTGGCTGTCTCAATTGCCTGAGTCAAGGCCCTTGGACTGAACTGTGTGTCCTCGCCACTGTTCTCGCCTTAACTGAGGCTCGGGGGGCAGCTGATTTGGTAGACACTCTGTTTTTGGAAGCCGATTGGAGTGTCATCGGCTGACCCTGCATCATAACCTTCTTCGAAAGCGGTGAGTTGTTGCAGAAGAAGACTACTAGAGCTGCTGAAAGGAGCCTGAAAGGGAAGCCGTCATCATCTACAGGGTCAGGGCCGTTTCTGTTGCTGCGAAAAGATAGAGCAAGGCGCTATGTTCGGACAGCAAGGAGCAGTTAAGGATCACCTTCAGGCTGGAAACCATAGCGTGGGCATTGGATGGTGTTGCCCATGGATCCATTGCAGTTGCGAACCTGCGCGATTGACATCTGAGGTTCATATGGCCGTGGGTTGGATCTGTTCAAGCGGCGTTTTGGGGATTTGGGTTTTGCTCTTGCGGACAAGTCACAGATTACCATTTGGATAGACAATAGAGTTGGCTTTGCTCGCGTTTCATGGCAAGGTCCGATGCGCTGCCATCGGCTCTTAATTTGTTGACTTATTTTAGCAATCGGCAAATTTGGTAAAAGGACGGAATCAGCTGAGAAATTTCTTCTTCATTAATAAGAGGGGTTTTTTTACAATGAAGAGCCGATTGCTCAAGAAAGGAAGAACAAAAGAAGAGCCGATTGCTCAGGAACTACTAGTCCTACATTACTAATCCTCGCTGGCCTCGTCGTCGCATCGTAGCTACCGTCGGCGCTGCTTCCAGAGAGTTCCTCGTCGCTGCTGCCCCAGCCCTCGGCCGGAGCCTCTTCTTCCTCGTCATCATCATCGTCCTCGCTGTCCGCCCAAGCGCGGAAGCGCTTCGCCGACGGATACCCAGCGGAGGAGGAGGAATCATCCTCCTCCTCTTCCTCTTCTTCCTCTGCTTCTTCTTCTTCCTCCTCCACGTCGGAGGAGGTGGAGTTCGCCCAGGAGTGAAGGTCGTCTTCGCTCTCGCTCTTCAGCTCCCCTTCGATGAGGAACTCGAGGTCGTCCTCCCCATCGGTCAGAGGTAAGTCACCATCTGACCCGACGAGTGCTTCGAGTGGGCCATCTGGCACGTGATCAAAGTTCCACTCCTGCTCGCTCGAGGAGGAAGATTGGAAAGAGAGGCCTGAGGAGATGGAGGAAGAGGAAGACATTGCTACAGGGAAAGAGGGTTTTTTAGGTGCCGATGGCCGGAACAGAGCAAGGGGATGAAGTGGCGAACCGTTCGGCACAGTTAAATAAAGGGGGTATAGTGGAGGTTTAATGCCATTACGGTTTCCGAGGGAGTGATGTTAAAGCTATCAAATCTTGCAAAGAAGTTGAGGAGGCACGGCATCATGATGAAGGATACTGCGACGGTTCTGCTCTGCCACGACATGACCCGACGAAGGAAAAGCAGAATGATTTTGGAATTGTCATTTCCAAAACCAGGGGGGCATGTGTTATCACCAGAATTTGACCGAATCAGAGGTGGGCCGCGATTGGAGATGGGCTTGAAGAATATACATGGAAGGAATACATGAATCGGCCTTGTATGCAAAGTTTGGGCTAGTTTGCCCGTGTATCTGTAATATAGTAGGATACGTGTCGATTAGATAGAGTTTGGCTCGTGCCCGGTTGGGATTATTCCCACGTTAGAAAGTCTACGGACTATAAATATGTATCTAGGGTTTATGAAATAAACAACAATCACGTTCACCACAAACCAATCTAGGCGCATCGCCAACTCCCTTGTCTCGAGGGTTTCTTCCGGGTAAGCATCATGCTGCCTAGATCACATCTTGCGATCTAGGCAGTACACGTTTATTCGCTGTTCATGCGTTGCTCGTGCTGAAGCCTTGTTGATGGCGAGCAACGTAGTTATCTTAGATGTGTTAGGGTTAGCATTGTTCATCGTATCATATGCTGTCGTCGTGCAACCCTTAGACGTCTAGCCGCCCTTACACCTATCTTAGGTGTAAGGGCGGCACCCCGCTTGTTCATTATTTAGTAGATCCGATCCGTTATGATTGCTCCTTGTTCTTCAAGGATTAGTTTAATATCTGCATAGTTAGGCCTTACAAACGGGTTGAAGGATCCAGTGGCGCGTAGGGTGTAGTTTGCTAGCCCTAGACAGGATGTTCCGGGGATCAACTTTGTGTTGGTTTTTAGGCCTTGTCTAGGGTCGGTTTACGATCACCGTGCGTGGCCGCCAGGCTCAATCACGAGTAGGATGTTCCGATTATGTGGTGAAAACCCTAAATCGTAGTAGGTCATTTTAGCTTTATTTTAATCAAGCAGGACCACCATATATTCGTACACCTCGTATGGATCATGGGTGGATCGGCTCTTTGAGCCGCTTCACAGGACAACCTGAGAGCCGATCGAGGCTCGTATTTAATGTTTACGTGTATGCCATGCAGGAAACTAAGCGAGGCACATCCATCACCTTCCTGACCAGGTATAGGTCAGGTGGCACGCCCTTGCACCAGCATCGGACGTGCGTGCCGAGTCTTTGCGGGCCGTCGCTCGGAGGGACCAGGGCCAGCCGCAGTCCTGGGAGCCTCCCGGCTCTACTGTGTTGCCCGTCGCTGCTCGCCGGTGGGTTTCTGGCCGCAACAGTTGGTTCCGCCACAGCAAGACAGGCCATTCTACATTTACTTGTCAGTAGCTGACACCTCCATCGCCTCAGTGGTGGTGCAAGTTTATGATGGTCCGGAGAGAGTGGTTTTCTACCTCAGTAGAAGGATGTTGGATGCAGAAACGAGGTACCCTGAGATCGAGAAGTTGTGCCTCTGTCTGTTTTTCACCTGCACCAAGATTCAACACATCTTGCTGTCAGCAGAAATTATCGTCATATGCAAATCAGATGTCATCAAGCATATGTTGTCGGCTCCTGTGTTGAAAGGCCGACTCGGTAAATGGATGTTTGCGTTATCGAAATTTGATATCCGGTATCAGCCTGCGAAAGCAGTCAAAGGACAGGCGTTGGCTGATCTTATTGCTGAACGAATAAACACTGATATAGCAGCACTGTCTGTGCGTGCATGGGCCATGTTCTTCGATGGATCGGTCTGTGAGGATGGTTGCGGCATCGGCGTTCTACTCGTGTCGCCCCGGGGGGCAACATATTCCTTCTCCATCAGGTTACCTACCCCTTGCACCAACAACGTCGCTGAGTATGAAGCAATATGCAAGGGAATGGAGTTGCTATTGGAAGCCGGGGCAGAAGCAGTGGAACTTTTTGGAGACTCCAAATTGGTGATTTCCCAACTCACGGAGGAATACAAATGTGAGAGCGAGTCACTCTTCCCATTATGGATGCAATGCCGTGAGCTGATGGCACAGTTCAGGTATATAAATTTCAATTGGATCCCAAGGTCGCAGAATGCCGAGACGAACGATCTCGCACAAATGGCATCAGGATACAAGGACGTAGCAGATGGAACCGATGTTTAGGTGCAGTTCATGGAACCAGACAACTGGAGAGCCGATATTTTCAATTACTTGAAAGATTCGGCTCGGGGGGCACCTAAACGGATAAGATACAAGGCCATGAAGTACGTCCTGATTGGGGATGACATGTTTTACAGGACTTTAGAATGGTTACTCCTCAAATGTTTGGGACCAGCCGAATCAAATCGGCTCTTACACGAGTTACACGAAGGCGCCTATGGAACTCACCAATCGGCTCATAAGATGAAATGGCTGATCAGGCGATCAGGATTTTATTGGCCAACCATGCTCCTCCAACCCCCCATCCACAAGGAATTGGAGGTTGTCCTCCCCGTCCGTCAGGGAGGCGTCGTCCTCTGACCCGTCGGTGAAGGTCCAATCCCTCTCGTCCCACCATTCCGGGGCGAGGGCTTCGTACGCTGTCATCAGGTCGAATTCTGGCTCCGGCTCGCTGGAGGAAGAGGATTGGAAGGATAGGCCCGAGGAGGCAGAGGAGGAGGAGGAGTCCATGGTGAGAGAAGGGGTTTTGAGTGCTACAGAGGAACAGAGGATGAGGAGGCGATGAGGAAGCAAACGGCTCGGAGGAGTTTAAATAAAAAGGATCTAGTGAAAAGCGATTCAATGCTGTGGCAGTTCCGAGGACATGGTGTCAAAACTGTCAAATCGTGCAGAGAAGTTGAGAAGGCAAGGCATCATGATGAAGGATACTATGACGGTTCTGCTCTGCCACGACGTGACCCTGCGAAGAAAAAACAGAGTGGTTTTGAAATTATCATTACCAAAACCAGGGGGCATGTGTTATCACCAGAATTTAGCCAGAGCCGGAGATGGGACGTAATTGAGATGGGCTTGGAGGATGTGCGCATGAAGTGTCTCTAAATCGGCCTTGTACGACAGTTTGGGCTAGATTGCCCGTGTATCTGTATATTATGGTAGATTAGAATTAAGAGATAGAGTTTAGCTCGTACACGGTTAGGTTTATTCCCGAATTAGAAAGTCCACGGACTATAAATATGTACCTAGGGTTAATGAGAAAGGAGGACGACCACGTTCACAACAAACACAATCTAGGCGCATCGCCACCCCTTGTTTCGAGGGTTTCTTCCGGGTAAGCATCATGCTGCCTAGATCGCATCTTGCGATCTAGGCAGTATAGGTTTATTCATTATCTGGTGTTGCTCGTACTGAAGCCTTGTTGATGGCGAGTAACACTACTTATCGTAGATGTTTTGGGGCTTGCATCGTTGTTCTTCTGATATGCTTGCTTAGCTATGCTGCCCCTCGATGTCTAGCCGCCCCTACACCTATCTTAGGTGTAAGGGCGGCATCTTGCTTCATCTTTATTTAGCAGATTTGATCTGTTATAGTTGCTCCTTGTTCTGCAAGGATTAGTTTGATATCCGTATGGTTAGGCCTTGCAAACGGGTTGAACGATCCGGTAGTGCGTTATGTATGGTTTGCCGATCCTAGAAGGGATGTTCCGGGAATCAACTCTATGTTGGTTTTTAGGCCTCTTTTAGGGTTAGTTTTCCATCATCTTTCGTATCTGCTAGGCTCAACTACGTGTAGGATGTTCCAGTTATACGGTGAAAACCCTAAACTGTCGTAGATCGATTTAGCTTAATATTAGTGAAGCAGGATACCCATGTTATTGCAAGATCTAACATGAACCATGGGTCAATCGGCTCTTTGAGCCGATGAGCAGGGTAACCTGAGAGCCGATCGAGGCTCATTTAATGTTTACGTGTCTACCATGCAGGAAACTAATCGAAGCGATCCAACACCTTCCTGACCAGGTATAGGTCAGGTGGCACGCCCTTGCGACCGTCAGGACGTGTGCCAGAGCATTGCGGGCCATTGACCGAGGGACCAGGGCCCACCAGCAGTCTTGGGAGCCTCCCGGCTCTTCGTGTTGCTCGTCGCTGCTCGCCGGTGGGTTTTGGCAGGCAACAAACTGTTCTCGCGCGACGACGGTCGTTCCCGCGCTTGCCCAATACATTGGCAAGTTTTGCCGGCGTTTCACGCACGCGGGAAACGACCTGCGCGGCAACGTCGTTTCCCGCCCCGCCGTGGCTATATATGGTGGACACCGACGGGGGTGACGGGCACACCTCAAGCTAGACCCTAGCATCCATCCATGGCCGACCACAACCTTAGTTGGGAACACATTGTTCAGATGTACCGCCACCTCCACCCAAAGGAGGACGGGGAGGTAGTCGCCGCCGGTGTTCGGGCCGAGGAGCTGGACCTGGAGGCGGCGGCGGTGGAGGCGGCAGAGCGCGCGGAAGGGCGCCTCGCGGCGACCAGGGCGGAGATCGCCAACGCCATGGCCGAGCTCGCCGACGCCAGGGCGGAGCTCGCGGAGGCGTGTGCGGCAACGGCGGCCCCTCCGGCGGCCCCACCAGCGGCCGTCGTCATCCACGACATCGCGGACGATGACGCCCCCATGCCCGACCGCTTCGAGTGCGACGGCGACCAGTTAGTTCTGGTCGCGTCCTTCGAGACCCTGGCTGGGGACGCCCTGCGTCGTCAGGCTTGGTTGGCGGAGGAGGAAGCCCACAGCTATGCGATCGCTATGGCTTGGGTGTTAATGTGCTCTGACCTGGACTCGCTCCAGCGGAGGGGCCCTTCTCCCGCGCGGGTCGAGCAGGATAACCGGGAGCTGGCGGGCGCCATCGCCGCCAGGGAGGATGCGGTGGCTGAGGCGGCTAGGGGCAGGGCCCGCTTCCTCACCTAGCTGGCGGGGTTGCAGGCGACGGCCCAGGCGAAGGAGGAGGCGGCGGCCCAGGCGATGGGGCCCAGGCGGCGGTGGAGGAGGAGGCCAACTCTATGGCCAGGACACTCCTGTGGGACTCCTCTCTGGCCGAGGCCCTGGAACGCCGCATGCGGGACGGGGTGACCAATCTGCGGCGTGCCCGGCGTGCGGAGTGCGCGATGCGCTCGCGCTTCAACGACGGCGCCAGCCCCTCCGGTGGCCATTAGTAGGCCGAGCGACTACGAGTAACCGAGGCCGGTGTAGGCCACGCGACGGCGAGTAGGTACGGCCGTTGTAGTTTTAGGTTAACTCTACTAACCATCTCTGTAAAGATGGTCGTTTTGGCCAATCAATAGTAATAAAAAATATATTTTTGTTTACCTAGTCACTGCCGACCGGACCCGGATGCACCCAACGCGGACACTTTGCGCGACCATGGAGCGTCCGCGGAGACGCAAACCTGGCGCATATTTGGGCTAGGTTTGCGTCGCTCCGGACGCCCCGGTCACTTTGCTTCGCCCCGCTGGAGCAGGACCCAGACGCATTTCCGGTCACGGCGGACGCAAACGGTCGCTCATCGTCCGTTTACGTCGCGCCGTTGGAGATGCCCTTAATGAAACACCTTTGCCTCAAGTGGAGATCATCAAGGTAAAATGGTTTTAATGGGTTGTGTCTGTTAAATGGTTTTGTTGAAGGCATATAATTTAAGAGACGAACTTGCTAAAAGGTGAAAATCTAAAATTTGCCTTAACTGGTTGTAACTAGCAACGACATTGTTGAATGCATTGTTTTAAGATCGTGGACTCAGGATGTTGTCTTGGCAGTGACTACATAGTTTGATCATCGTAGCTCTTTTTTTTTGTTGCAGGGTTGTGTGTATCCGTAATGTCTTTAGGGTATTCGTTGTTACAGAAGCTAGGTTAGGTGTAATTGATATCTTCATAATTTTAATACATCCCCTTTATAAAATTAAATTAAATGCGCTTTAGTGTGTTAATACTTTCGGACCGAGGAAGTACTAGCTTGGACGCCTCAAAATACTCCATTGTTTAGGGTACAGACCGATGAGTGTACATCTCAAGATATGATATTAGAGGTGATGACAACGCTATTTTTCTTAATTCTCTTTCAAAACACTCTGTCAACCTTCCGAAACAATCTCCAAATCATGCATATCGCACAATGTTTACACAGAGAAATTAATCCAACCAGATCAGTACGATGACGATGTAAGGGCAGACATCAACATGTGTGAAGACCGCAGCAGATAGGATGGAATCTTTGCGGGAGCCAATCAGAGTAGGATGATGGTCCATGAAAGATGAATAGCCTAGCCATAGCATGGGATCATGGACAGGAAAATATTTTGTGCACGTCTATACGCGACTGTGTGGATGGATGTACATGCAGCGCGACAGCTAGCAGTGTGCTATCCTGAATTTCCCATAGCCCGTTGAAGAGAAAAATATTGAAAATCGTGATGTAATTTATGATAGGGATGGAATTATATATGTCAATGGGTCCGATATGGATATCCGACCGACTTCTGACTATTCCTTCATAAAAATGCATATCTTGCTCAAATATTCCATTGCCCTGTAGAATAAGATTACATAGTACAATAAGTGCAGTTGTGTACTACTTACTGAGTTACTGTGGAGTTGAATACCAAATTAACCAACCTATATTAAAAATCTAAAAATAAAAATAAATACGTCCAATATGGATTATAAATATCTCATTTTTTTACTAGAAGTAGAATGGTTACATAAAGTTAGCCCAATGATCACTAGGGTTTATACACTAATTGAGAGCAAATCATTTTGGGGTGTATCCAAGGACATGGAAGGACTTTTACCCCCGTTCCAAAAAAAAGAACATGGAATGGGTGTTTATATGTGAGTCAAAGCTTATGGACTCGATACTGTAATGGATGAAATGATTGAAGGGTAGTGCAACACTAACCCAACGTAGTTTTTAGTAATGTTGAAGTAGTGGTGGTGTCCGGATTTCTTGTGAAGTTATTTCAGACCCAAATTCAGGTTTTCTTCCATTTATTAGAAAGTAGAAATAGAAAGAGTACATGATGCAAAGGAAGTGTATTATAGATGGGCTATCTTTCTCCAACAGCTCAAATATTTGAAAGAAGTGAACCACGAAGAAGAAGATAGACGGGATGAAATTGAGTGTTAAAACTCATAATCACATACGCAACCTACATAAGTATTACATTGTGGCAACATTCACGAGGAAAAGAACAATAACAAAACAACAAACACCTCAATTCTATTCCAACGACCACATAACTGGACAGCTCGATCGGCCATTCATCTGCTGCTGACAAGGAGGTGATCACTCCATATTCAAAAGCAGTGTAGCAGAACCAAACCTTCTCCATCAATTATTCACGCAGGGGCAGCTCTTTAGGATAATGCCAATAACAAGTTGGCTAATAATTTGTCACAAGGACGGTCGATCCGCCGGAGGATATGCCGTGGAGCGAGAGAAATGTGCCACGCTTAGCGAAGATTCCGGCAGCGCGCGCGCTGAAGCAGCCAAGCTAGGAATGCATGGAGAGATCAATCGCGATCAGCTGATCTGTGTGATTGAGAGAGAGAACGAAAGTAGGATGGCAAATGTACAGCGTTGTGCCGCGGCGTTTACGGGGATCGATCGGGACATGCATGGATCGATCAGCTGCATGCCATCGATCGCGGTCACATGCTCCGAAGATTATCCTGTCTGCTCAGATCATGCTCCTGAGATCATCACCTACCAGGCCAACTTGTGCATGCTTGTCCATGGAGGGACGGATCTCAGATAAATAAGGGCATGCACAATGGTAGGAAGACATTTCTTCCCTTGCCCTTTCACGTCGTCTCGACGACACTAGGGAGACTTGCACGATGAACAAGGGCATGCACAATGTATCTCTTATTTTTATCCTTGCAATTAATAAGAACTAATTAGCTTTCTGTAAGAAATTGATTTGCTAAGCTAAGATATCTAGTAGAACAGAAAAAATAGTTTTTTCTTGTATTTTAAGAGATCATTCCTTAGCTAAGAAAACATAATTTTTTCCTTTTTATTTCTCTTATCCCCCCCCCCCCCCCCCCCCCACCCCAAGGCTAAGATATCTAGTACAACAGAAAAAATAGTTTTTTCTTGTATTTTAAGAGATCATTCTTTAGCTAAGAAAACATACAATTTTCTTTTTTTATTTCTCTTATCTCGAACTAAGCAAAAGATCATATGTCACAACTCTAAGCGAAGGGATCTAATCTGGAAAACCAACACGGACATGTACGACCTGAGCTTGGCAAAATCCTAAGGTGAGGTCTAACCTACCATTCCACCTTGCTGGCTCCACCATTGCAATATACAAAGTACAGAAGAGCATGCAAAGTACATTGCATGGAAACACGAATTACGCTGGTCGAAGTATAAATATAGTAAAACCAAAGTACTGCAAATACATTAAAAACATAGTGCAAAGTACAAGCATACCAAAAGCAAAGTGCCAAGTACAAGTATATACTACTAAAAATAGAAATAACACTGAAGCACAAGTATACCATGAACCGAAGTAGTATAAGTATACTATTTTTGAAAGTACGAATTGTAAAGCTTATCAACATGAGGATCTCAAGCGAGAAACGCAGTAGTGAGAACATTTCCAGACTCACACAAATGGTTCTCAAGATGTACCGTTTTGAATTTTTTTATCTTCAAAATATATGGTCCTGCGCATTCTCCACATGCCATGTGGCATTTGTCGAGCATGTTTCGCGCCACGTATCACCACTATAAAGCAAGCAGATCTTTGCAAAATTTCGTAGTAAGTCACGTGATTATCTGAAGGCCTCGCAACCAACCTGCATATCAGCCCATTTATAGCAGCAATACTAAATAGCACTGCCAGGCCCAATTCAAAACCCAGCGGTGGAAAATCCGCCATGGGAAGACAAAAGGCCAGCAACGACTTGGATGCCACGACGGTGATCTGCCTATTCGCCGCTCACTGCGGCCCGATTCAGGTTGCAAGCGGGGCGGGTTGCGGCTGCCCGCTACAGAGCGACGCGGGACCACGCCAGGTCTGCGGGACACACGCGGCTTTCTGCCACCGACCGCTGGAGTTGGCGCGGTACCTTGCGGCACGCCGCATCATCTCGCACCTGCCCGCGTGCTCGCTTATTAGAGTAGCAACTAGCTAGCTAGCTTGCCGATCGATCGGAAGTCCTAACTAGCTCGGCTGATCGGAGTACGCTCAGGAAGGGTGAACCAAACCAGCTAAAAAAATTCATGACGAACAGCCATTCTATTCAGCTCAGCTCGAGCATCCATCAAGAAGAGCAGTCCACTTAGGCCATCTCCAACACGGCAATCTAAACGGATGGTCCAGCGCGTTCGTTTAGGTGGCCGCACGGACACGTAGATAGGCGGATCTGGCCATCGGTCCGTTTGGATTCCGCACTGCCCCTAACGCGTCGACACATCGCATAAGTGAAATACAATAAAAAAAGAAAAAAAAAAGAAAACAATTAAACCTAAACGATATTTGATATTTCATTAAACGTATGCCTTATTTTGGGCAAATTTATACATATCCTTACTTTGGGAAAATTTAAACTACAAAAGAAAGTTCAATATATAGGCTTTAAACTTTAAAAAAAAAACCCTATCCTAGGGTTTGAGGAGGACGAGGTGGCTGCCGGTGCATCGCCTAGTCCTATGGGCCTCGTCGCCGTCGTCGTTGACGACGTCCCCGGGCGGCGAGGCGCTGCTGTGGCTCGACCGCACCGGGGTCTTCGGCCACGGCGACCACAGGGCCTCTTCCCAGGCCGAGTGAGGACCCGGAGCCGCTCATTGAACCACTCGAAAAGACACCGGGATGTTGGCTCGATGAGCTACCATCAGTGCTGTGGAGCATAAGAACGACTCCCAACCGGTCTACCGGATACACTCCATTCTTCATGATTTACGGAGCAGAAGCGGTAATACCAACCGATATTCTCCATGACTCACCAAGGGTGCAACTCTATACCGAAAAAGAGGTAAAACAAGCCCGAGAAAACGATGTGGACTTGCTAGAGGAAGCAAGAGAACTGGCATTGGCAAGAACAGCCATTTACCAGCAAAACCTCAGACGCTATCACAGCCGGAAGGTTAACCCGAGAGTTTTTCCGGTAAGGAGATTTGGTGCTACGCCTAGTGCAACGCACTGAAGGCCGCCATAAGCTTTCACCTCCTTGGGAAGGGCCATTCATTGTAAGCAAAGCTTTGCACAGTGATGCCTACTACTTGATTGACGCACATGAATGGAAAGAAGGAAAGGCGGACAAATCCGGAGATGAGACCAAGCGTCCATGGAACATAGCATTGTTGCGCCCTTTCTACTCATGAAGTTGTACTGTAAGAAGTTCCTTTTTTGTACCTTATGCTATGAATAAAAGACTCCGGCACCTCGAATGTTTCTCGGGGACTGCCTCTATCAGACTTGCATGTAATATGTTTATTTTTTCCGGTTACCGGTTGCTTGTTGAATATTTTTTCTTTTCGGTTTAGTAACGTGCTAAATCTACCGGAGTCTTCGACTCTGCTGCTGTCCGCAAACCGGCTTCATGGCAAGCAAGGTAAACCGGTAGGAATTAAGCACGTGAACTGCGAAAAGAGGAAGTGGGAACAGACAATCCGGAAAAGCTTAACTAACCCCGGTTTTACCGGTTTTTTGTGAAAAAATTTCGAATTTTTCCTAAGTTCAAGGAAGTGTTCGCTTGGCAAAAGAACTTTGTAACTCGTACGCCAAAACACCCAAAAGAGGTAGGCAGAGGCAAAGGGAAAGAACCAAGTGTGCATCAAATTGGATGCGGAAATGATTCCGGAATCTTCACAGTGCAAGATAAAGGCAAATAACAAAGGCAACATGCTAAGTTAACAAACCAACATAACTTAATAAGTTACCGGTATGCAAGACACCAGCATAAAAGTTGTACCACAACCAAAATGATAAGTTTTATCTTACATCTTAAACCCAGGCATACCGGGGTAGAATTTAACAAGCATTGTTTTAAGTTGACAGACACAACAGAGAATATTCAGGCAACGGGGGCTTCAGGGGGAGCAGCGTCGGCCTCTGGAGCTTCTGGGGGCACGTCGCCAGCTTCCGGGAGCACGTCTCCGGCATCCTCATCTTCCTCATCTTCTCCTTCCTTTTCATCGCTGAGGAAGTCCTTGATGTCGGAAGGAGGGGCGATGAAGGTGCGGACTGGCGCGTATACTCAGCGATCCGGTAAGCACGATCCTACCGCTTCGCGGTAAGGATCGGATCCGTATCAGTGGGAGCACCTTCGCGCACGCCATGGAGAGCATCCAAAGCCAGCTCTGGGTACCAGGAGCACGCGACGCGCAGCGCAGCATCGGCTCCGGCACGAGCCGCGGAGCATTGCCACTCCCGGATTCTCCTTCCGGCACCGCTCAAGCAGTCAGAGGTAAACGTTAGGCTTGCCGGTACCTGCTCTTCAGGCCATAGCACCTTGAAGAGGTGGATCGCCAAGTCAGGCAGATCCGCGAGGTTCCGGTCTACCGCGCGCATATGGGTGATCCGGGCAGAAAGTGCAACCAGGTGATCATAAGGATCCCAAGGCGCATCCAGATTCCGGAATTGCTGCGCAACCCGGCGCTCTGACACCTTTTTCTGCGTGTGGGGCTGAGAATCCGGAAAGAGCCCTAAGAAGCAAAGAAATGGGGCAAGTGCGAAGAAGAAGATGAAGTGGAACCGCTCTGCCCTTATATAGGAGAAGCAGGAAGTGGGCCGAAAACCGCCGGGCCGCGGCGGTTCGCCTCGTGGGCCGCCACGTGGCGCAAAGATACATGCGTAAAAATTAAGAGGCCACAGGGTCGCCGCACGGATCCGGAATGGCTAGAAGGATCCGCTGTGGTGCATTTAATGCTGGTGCAGAAGCCGAAGGGAAGTGACCCCTGACACTGGCGCGTCAGGCACAGTGCGCATGTCACTGACAGGCACTGTACCCGAGAAATTCTCGACTTCGCCGAGGAGGGATTAAATGTCAATGATACCGGAGGAAAAGACACCGGAGACACTTTGCAAACAAAGCAATATGTGAACATGACGTAAGATACTGGAAAACTCCGGAAGGTAACAGAAACAAGCTAAGGCAAAGAGGCCGGCAACTTCGAACAGGGTGCCGGAAAGATCAAACCGGTACCTTGTAAGATAGTAACCTGGCATAGCCCGTCGGATAAAATCCACCGGACTGTACCAGCTTCGGGGACTAATGTTGGGGGGATGACCCCCGGTATGCCAAAGGCATGCCAAACTGGATGGTTTGAGCCATCAAGATACTGGTTTGATATTCATTCCGGAGAGCAAAGTTGAACGTTTGGCTGAGTAAATCTATACCGGTATCCCCAAAGAGGGGTAAACCGGTATCGGTTAAGAAGACATCGGACTGCCGGTAAGAAGTGCACTGTAGCATGTCGGCAGGACTGGTCAAAGATTCCCTCAGGAGCTAGGGGACAAGGATGACCTAAGCAAAGTAGCTTTAAACGAAGCCATGACGTAAAAGACAAGGGTGACGCCTAAAGCAACCGGAGGACATCAGCCCCCCTGATTAAAGAAGATACCGGCGTCATCTATGATTAAAGTAGCTTTGTAAAGTAGTTTGTCTGTTCAAAGATGCCATTAGGGTTTCTTCCCCTGTAAGCCACCCTCTCCCCTATATAAGGAGAGGAGGCATGCTCCTTCGCGGGCACGACGATCCCTGTGTAGAAAAACTTGTAACCTTGTTGATTATGGAATAGAGAAGATCTAGAACGGAGTTCATCCTTGTGTCTCTCTTCTTCTATCTCTGGTCTTGGCCAGGTTCTTGAGGAAAGCACCCGGAAGTTCATCCTACCTGATCCAAAACCCTCCCCCGAATCCTCTAGCGTCCAACTCGGTCCCAACTTAAGCCATCCCATGGCATCTGTCTGTTCACCACGACGACACTCGCTGCTCCGCCGCAGCAACTTGGAGCTCCGCCTCCTCCCTGAGGCGGAGCTGCCTCTCCTGCCACGGGAGGCGCCTGGCCTCCTGGCGCCTCTCCTACTCCGCCACGCGCCTGGCCTCCTAGCGCCTCTCCTCCTCGCGGCGGCGGTGCTGTCGTCGTCGTCGTCGGGGGAGGTGGAGTGGGAAGTGAAGGTGGAGGTGGAGGCGCGGCAGCCTGGCCGCGTCCGACGCTGCTCATGGTGGATCTGGTGGAGGCTGAGCGGAAGCGGCGCTACGGCAGCGGCGGCTAGGGTTTAGTGGGGAGGAGATGAGATGCTCGCGCCCCTATTTATGTAGGTCGGAGGCAGGGCGACGGCCGCGCCACGCGTGGCATCGCCATTACTACGTGCGCAGAGGTAGGCGACGGCCGCGCGCCACGCTAGGCATCGTCATTTCCGCGTCCGCGCAGCGTCCGCAGAGACGCATATTTGGGCTAGGTTTGTGTCTCCACAGACTGCCCGGTCACTTTGTGTCGCCGCGCTGGAGGTGGTGCCAGACGCATTTCCGGTCACGGTGGACGAAAACGGTCGCTCAGCGTCCGTTTGCGTCGCGGCGCCTTTAGTCCATATTTGTATCTTCACGGATAGACTGACATTCTACGTCGGGGCTTATTTATGTCGGGTCAGATGTCCTAAGCTCGCGCGTACGAATAGAGGTTTCTAAAAGTAATACGTGCTAGGTACACGACCTGTATACTTTTTTTTTTGAACTTACACGACCTGTATACTTTACCACCGCTACGTAACTAGAAAAGTATGGCTGTACAAAGAGACTTCCTTTTCACAAACACACGATCGATTTCGTCGATCTGCCTTTTGCGGTACAAAGCGGTTGTGCGGGATGGCTAGTGGATAACGCGGCGGAACCGCTTCGGCCCGCTCGGAACGACACGGCCTGCATAGCGGCGCCGCGCAGGCCTTATTTGCGGGGCGGCCTAGCGGCGCAGCGGGATGTCCCGCACCGCTTGCAACCTGAGCTCGCAGACAGAACGCTAGAGTTTTAGCTATGACTGAACCGACTAAACATATGTCTGAGACTCATCTGATCTTAATCTAACGGCCAGAAATGTCTAAAACCTGAGGAGCAACCACAGGCTTGCAGAACCCTGAGAGCTTAGAGCTCTTTAGAGATGCCAAAGCACCACAAAATAACAAAAAAAAAACATAGAGATATCAACTCAAATGTCCTTTTACCTCTGCCATGCCACACACTCTAGCTTAAGGACGTTTTTTTAGATGCTAGCTTAAGGACGTTGCAACAAAGAATTGTGTTTTCTTTCTCTCAATTAGCACGATGCATCCCCCCCCCCCCCCACCCCCCCCCCCACCCACCCACCTCAGCGCATGACTTCTCTCTTAATGTCGTGCCCCTCTTGATTACTCCCTCCGTCCACAAATAAGTGTACCTACAGGGTTTTCAAGATAAATTATGAGGTGGAGTGAAAAGTACATTGGGAACATGCATCTCTCCTCTTTAAATCTTTCACCTCCAATAAGCTAATTGCATGTAAAAAGCAAGAAGAATATGTGCTCAATATTATTGGGTTTGATTTCCGTGCGATAAGAGAGAAGCAATTAAATTGCATTGGGAAGATAGGAGTACACTCTTTTGTGGACAAAGTTTAGAGGCTAGATGTCCACTTATTTGAGGACGGGGGAGTATGCCTCTGGCTCCTACTGGTACATCCACTCGTCAAACTTCAGCATGATTATTACTGGTTGTTATCCTTATACAATGCAACACATTGGCAACAGAGTGGCGGTTAACACCTAAGGTTGTCTCCACTCAGCCTCGTGTGACCCTTTATAGTTCACAAGAAATTATGAGAAACCTATATTGTAGCATTATCTTCCATGGATGCAGATTATATCCACTTACCCGCACCGTCAAGAAAACTATTAAAATTGTACAAGAAAAATGATTAACGTACATTATAAGAGTTGCATCCCTAACTAATTATCCGAAGCTAGCTTCTAGGAAAGAATATATCTAATGAAGCTCCTCAAAATGAAAACCTCCAATTTCTCAAAGCTTAACACATAAATAGTTGTTACATGCACCAAGAACACTGCAATTGAATTAGCTAGTTACATGCAAATGACAGAGATAAAATAAGATACGTTTCTATCTTTTGAGATGAATTGTCATACTAACATGAATTTTTATATTGTTTAATGTTAGAATTAGAAGTTTGACTTTTAATGAAGTAGTATTGCTTTAGAAAACATGCATGAACAGAGAACATGCAAAACGTTAAAGAATTTCGTTGCAACTGAAATCATAAGGCACTTAAGAATTGGTGAAACATCAAGTTCCTCTAATGCTTAATCTTAAGAAATGACCACAAGAACTTTGTTGTTGCATGAATAAACCTTATCATTCAAAATCTTAACCTGGGAACATAGATGAAATTCACGCATGCCTCGTCACAACATCAAAACAACGTAAAGTAAAGTGATGCAAGCTAAATTGAAATTTTAGTTCAATGAAATTGACATACACCAATGTACTTGCCTATTCTATGCTAAAAAAATAATGAAACTACTTGTTTTCCTTTTCAAAAGGAGAACAATTTTTTTGTAAATAGATGGTAAGTGTAGTTCAAACCGTAAGATAGTGCACCTGAAGTTGACATAGTTGTTTTGTATTGGAGCAGCCGGCTGACGATGCAGCCTTAGCCGCCGCTGATGGGGAAGGGTTACCTTAGGTCCGGGCGCCTCCGTTTCTCTTCGCGCCAGGTCCGACAACAACGAGCCCCGACGTAATGCCAACGCCATGGCCGCTGAATTATTTTTTCCCAGGCAAGAAAAGGCATCTTCCCTAATTAATTTGTACCGTGATTGATTGATATGCTTGAGATGGTAGGGAAGGAAATATATCTTTCCTACTCCACAATCTCCCAAAAGCTCCTACTCCTATTAATTTTCAGTTAATCAATGAGCTAGTTAAGGCATGCGTTAATTTTTAGGATTGCGCAGCGAGGATGCAGCGAATGCATTCACCCTAGGGAGGGGATCGTGGATTTTCTTTAAAGTAGAAATCAGTAAGCACTACTAGGAAAAGGTTTATATCCGCAAATGCACTCGTGACCCAAAGGTTTATATGCATGACTACAACTTTTAAAAACAAGTTGCCAGTTAGGCTAGGGAAATATGAACCTTGCTCGACCCCCATTTGGATATGATTTCTCTTATACCGACTTTTTATTGTAGTTTTTATTATTACTATTAGTTGCGAGTTTCCAGCCAAAAACTCTAACTTTAGGTTGAACTTTGGCTTTCCAAATCAAGTTCTAGAGGTCTCGACCGCCTATATGTTTACCACTTGAACCTTCACCTTCATTATTTTCCTGAAGCTCGACTTCCAGATTGTACGCACTCTTAACTGAGAACATACCATTCTTCTCACAGTGCAAACCAAGGTAATTCTAAACCAGTAAAAGTAGGGAGCTTGATTTGAAGGATATGCTCAACATCAGCTACTGATGCGTGAAGCACACGTCCGTTGGGAACCCCAAGAGGAAGGTGTTATGCGTACAGCAACAAGTTTTCCCTCAGTAAGAAACCAAGGTTATCAAACCAGTAGGAGATGAAGGCCACGTGAAGGTTGTTGGTGAAGGAGTGTAGTGCGGCGCAACACCAGGGATTTCGGCGCCAACGTGGAACCTGCACAACACAATCAAAATACTTTGCCCCAACTTAACAGTGAGGTTGTCAATCTCACCGGCTTGCTGTAAATAAAGGATTAAACGTATGGTGTGGAGAATGATGTTTGTTTGCAAAGAACAACAGAGAACAATGATTGTAGTAGATTGTATTTCAGATGTAAAAGAATGGACCAGGGTCCACAGTTCACTAGTGGTGTCTCTCCAATAAGATAAACTAGCAGGGTTACCCGCGCATTTGCGCGGCTAGATTTATATTTATTTTATTGTACTTGCCTAAAGTACATGTAAAATTTTGTAAAAGTTATTGAGTTTGTAGTAAAAATACCTTATATGAACACTCATATTGCATTGTAGTGAAGAACGGATATTGTAGTGTTGATTTTTGCATGGTAAATTTGTTATACAAAACTTATTTACATAGAGTTATGCTATCTACCTATTACTGTAGTACGTAGCATAGGGTTAAGCGGAACGAAAAGGGTTTTCCATGAGTAAGTGATTGTCTGATAACATGATTGTTGTGGCACATACAATCTAAATGGCTAGAACTCTTGCGTTTAAGTTTAGAAAATAAATGGCTAAAACTGTGCAGAAAATTATAATACTTATTACAGCAGTACTAATATAATAAATGTTGTAATACCAAAGTTGCATCATCCAAAATGGCTCCCCAATGTTAACATCACTACAACATACTCCAAATACATATAGTTTTGTTTTCTAACACATCTTCTAAAGGAATATAATTGTTTGATGCACGGCATCAAATTGAATGTAACACCTGATATATGTGATTGTTTCTGCTCTCTAATAACACCAGATACAACCAAGAAAAGGACATACATGAGAGAAAATGCCGTGGCTTTTCTTTGGTTGTCAAGGCTGGTCACTGTTTCACGGGTCCATAACATCTTTTTTTTCATTGCTTAAATTTCTCCAGCAGCTGAAATACAAAGAATGCAAAACTACTTTATCTTTACATAGCAAGATTGCTGCCTCGGAACAGAAAGTTCTGATCAGGGTTTATGAAGCAATTGCCATGGACCTGACAATATTTCTTTGTATAGTAATAACTCGCACAAACAATTTTATCACTTAAGTTATATCAGCCATAATGGTTCCAAAACGGTCTATAAATGCATAATTTCTAATTCTTTGATGATAGCTGCACAATGACAAAGCATTCATCAGCTATGAATACATTGTATGGTAGTAGTATGCTGTACTGAAGCTTAATACAATATGATGGAAATCAGAAAGCAATAATCGAGAGAAGCATGGAGCAATAAAAAATTTATTAGTATGTACTAATAGTCTAAATGAACACACTTTGGGGAATGAGATGTAGACAGTTGTAAACCTGAACGCAGATAAAGAAGCTAGATTAGACATATTCAAGTAATATATAGTTCAGCTTCATGGTTGGAGACATTGTGGAGTAAATCTTAAAATACTGGAAAACATATTATGTTCATATGTGTCTGCATAGTGAAAGGTATCGATACATTGTTCATGCACGCTATAATCCTGGTGTACAGACCTAGATATGAAGAACCATCCTTGTATGATTTAGCCGATCGCTCATATCCATGCAACAATGAAGGGAGAGATTTAGTAAGGTGACTGTTCATGATATAAATTGCTCAAAGTTTAGGCAATAGTGGGAAAAAAATTTAGATGCATTTCAAGGTACGTTCCTGGAAAAGGATGGCTGTGAATTAACCGGAGACACACTATTACCAAATCACCAGGCATACTCTGCAGTTAACTTTTAAAAAATTTCTAAAGGAATATGGATATTTTTTGTAAGATCAAAGATGGACATCCAAGATAACCTTGTCAGATAGTCCGATTAGCATTTCTCAAACTCCCTGAAAGTGTGCTTTCTATTCTCATCTTAGACTGGATCGTCTACCAAGATTTAGATGGTAAAAACTGGCCAAGACATCCACGCCGCCATCCATCGGGTATGTCCGCCTCCACGTTGGTGATATCCACTGATCCGTCCATTTCCTAGTCACCTCTCCTTTGTGTAGACGAATCAAGTCTCCTCTCTATGACCCTAAACTGGATATATGACAATTGGAAGCATGTACCTTCAAATTGTTCATATTATTTGGATATATATATATCAGTATTTGAATTGTAGCATTTTTCCAAAAAAAAATTCTCTAAGTAGAGATTACAGAAAAACCCAGCTACCAAAATCTTTTCAATCAGACTTCAGAGTCACTGATTTTTTAAATATAAAAGCTTTATTTCTTCTTGCAAAAGGTTATGTATAAGACAACCCTTTCATCAGATGACTATCACACATCTTGTCTGAGATGTATTCCAAAACCAGGCCACATAAAAAAGGAAAAAACCATTAGATCTAGCACCATATTTGCCATCAATCTTACTGGAACTTTCAAAACCATGTGGACGAAAGCTGCTTATAAATAGTAAGCACCATTAGATAGCATTTTTAGTTTATAGAAATTTAGAAAATCCATAAGCTTATACATAGACTGCGAAAAGATCAGAGAGCTTTGACCTGCATGAATCTCATAATTCTTTTGGAGAGATGCCAATAAAGCTATGTTATATCGAATGTAATGCAGGGAAGCTGTTAGATCTGAAAAAACAAAGTTGTATTAAGCATTTAGAATTGTTTTTCTATAATTCCAACTGTAAGGAGGAACTGCACTTTTTTGAGATGCGTGCAAAATTTGGGATGCTTACAACTGCATTAGAGCAGACATGCGGTTAAAAATCTAATCCTTTTGCCTCGGCTCCTTCAGACAACCTGAAGAAAGGGATAACATTAGTAAAAATTATGTTGCATATAATTTGTTGGCAAGAGCAAAAAGCGCAGCATAGTTATTATCCAATAATAACAGGATCAATTTTAGCACATATGTACAAAGATTCATCTCTCTACTTCTTTATGTGGGAAAGCCATAATTGAAAGATTAAGTAGCTAGACCCCTACCATCCATGCAGCTGAACCGTCCAAGGTTATGGTTATACCTGTCGTCGTGGTGAACAGACAGATGCCATAGGATGGCTTAGATTGGGGCCGAATGGACGCTAGAGGATTCGGGGGAGGGTTTGCGACTAGATGGGATGAACTTCCGGATGCTTTCCTCAAGAACACAACCAAAGGCCGGTATGCAAGAAGAGAGACAAGAGGAAGAACTCTTTACTAGATCGCTTGCTTCATTGATCTCAACAGGATTACAGGTGCTTGGATACAAGTTCTATCGTCTCATCTCCTCTCTGGACACGCGCCTGTATGAGGCAGTACCCCATCTCCTTATATAGGGGAGAGAGGTGGCTTACAGAACAAGAAACCCTAATGGCATCTTTGACCGAACAAACTACTTTACAAAGTTACTTTAATCATAGATGACGCCGGAGTCTTCTTTAATCAGGGACGCTGACGTCCTCTGGCTTCTTTCAGCGTCATCTCTCTCTTTGGCGCCAGGGCTCTGATTAAAGCCGCTTTGCTTAGCTCATCCTTGTCTTCTTGCTCTGAAGAGAATCTTTGACCAGTCCCGCCGACAGGCCCTTCTCTCCGGTATCTTCTTTACCGGGTTCCGGCATACCCCCTTGGGGATACCGGCTTAGCTTCACTTAGCCCAAACTCTTACCTTTGTGTTCCGGTAAGAATATTAAACCGGTATCTCGATGTCTCAAACCATCCGGTTTGGCATGCCTTTGGCATACCGGGGGTCATTCCCCCAACATCAGTCCCCGAAGCTGGTATAGTCTGGCGGATTCTATCCTACAGACCATGCCAGGTTTTTATCTTTTTAGGATACCGGTTTAATCTCCCCGGCTTCGAACTTGGATCTGGCATCTTTGCCCTTATTTGTCCTTTCTCTCTTTGTAAGGCATCCCCCGGCATCTCTTTTCTCCGGTATCTTTCGCATTTACTCCTCCCTCGGCGAAGTCGAGAATATTTCGGGCCCCGCGCCTGTCAGTGACATGCGCACTGTTAACTGGCGCGCCAGTGTCAGTTGTCACTTCGCTTCGACTCCCGCGGGTTCATTAAATGCACCACTACGGATCCCACTAGCCACTTCGGATCTTGTGTGTGCCTCCGTGTGGCTTCTTATTTTTTCGCGTGTACTTCCTCGCCACGTGGCGGCCCATGGTGCGAACCGTCGCGGGCCGCGAGGCGAACCGCCGCGGCCCGGCGGTTTTCGGCCCACCTTCTCTCTTCTTTATAAGGAGAACTGCCCTTTCTTCTTCCTCTTCTCGCATTCCCCAACCTTCGCGCACAGTACTCCTCGCCTCTGCGCCTTCGCCGCTCTTTGTCCGCCGTCGTTCGCTTGAGCTCTGTCGCCCGGCGAACTCACGCCGCTTTTCCGCCGGACCTCGCCGTGCGGAAATCTTCCGCAGCACCTCCGTCGCGCCCGCAGCATTCTTGCTTCTTCGCATCCTTCTCCGCTTCACCGTCGACGGTGCTCGTCGGCGACAGTAGGTCCGCTCCTTCGCCGGCGAACGTCTTCCCCAGCGACTGCGCCGCTCGAGGTTAGTGCCAATCTCATTTTTGCTTGTCATTTGCTTGTTTTCTAGATCTTGGGTCGATAGTGTTCTTATTTCCTCTTTTTCTTTGATTTTCTTCTTACTCGTAGATCTTCGCGCGGGGTTCAACTGTGGGATTTCTGTTTTTTCGCCTCCAAACCCATGTCTGGCGAGGAATCTTCCTCTGCTTCGTCTTCTTCCTCCTCCGGTAGCCAGCGTAGACAATCTTCCGGTGGATCTAGGGCTTCAGATCCGATGGATATCGATTCCGGCAACCAGCAGGGATCCGGTAGCCGCCAAGAATCCGGTAGCCGCCTAGAATTTGGTAGCTCTAGCCAAGCATCCGGTAGCCACCTAGAATCCAGTAGCTCTAGCCAAGCATCCGGCGGAGAGCCTTCCCCCATCACTCGTGGAGCCTGGATGGGCTCCAATGTTACCGAATACGAGATCGATTGGCTATACCGGTCCCGCAGGATTCCGGAAGGAGTAACCTGCCGGCTTCCCGGTGACGAAATTGAACCGGAGCCCCAGCCCGGTGAACATGTTGTTTTCCTTGCTCATTTTGAGCGTGGCTTCGGCCTTCCTGCCTCGCCTTTTTTCCGGGAGTTCTTAGATTTCTATGAACTCCAACCTCATCACCTTCCTGGCAATGCCATCTTTTACCTTTCCTGCTATGCCACCTTCATGGAGGCCTACATCGGCATTCGTCCCACTCGTGAGACGTTTGCCCGCTTCTTTTCTCTGCGGATTAATTCCGTTCAGGGCAAGGAAATTCCTAAGCCCAAGCCGCCTGTGGAGTGCGGGTCCTGCATCGTTGGCTCCCGCCAGGGGAGTCCTTTCTTTAAGTTCACCGGCCTCGAGTCCTGTCGCGCCTGGCAAGGAACTTTCTTCTACGTGAAGAACAACGGCCGCGCAAATCTCATTGATCTTCCGCCGTTCCAAGTGGGGCCTCCCAGTAGAGCCAACTGGAGTTATAACCCGAAGACGGATCATATCGAAACCAACCGGGTGGTACGCTTCATGGCCTCTTTGAAGAAGGAGACCAACATCTGCTCGGATGATATCATCCGCACTTTTATTTCGCGCCGGGTGCTTCCTCTCAAGCGCCGGGTGCTTCCTCTCAAGCGCCGGATGCATAGGATGAGCGAGATGTACGGTCCTGGCGATCCCACCAAGATCACAGGCCGTCCCCTTAGCAAGAAGGACGTCGTCCGCAAGGCTAAGCAGATCTGCCAAACTGCTATGCCGTTTGACTGGGAATGGGGCCTCCTTCCCCTCAGCACTACTAACCCTCCGACCCAAGAAGTAAGAGATTACGCAATTAGGGTCGGTTTTGCCGGTAACCTTTTGCTCTTGTTAACCCTCTTTTTTCGTGTTTCAGGCCAAGGACCGCTTCCCCCTCATTCAAGCAGAGCGGCGTGGGATCTGCGTGAAGCGCGCCCTTGACTCTGTCGACCCAGATCCCTACATTTTTTGGAAAGATCTGAAGATGGGCAAGACCCCAGCCTCGCGCCTTGGCAGGTCTCCGCCGGAGCCAACCGGTTCTTCGGATGATCTGACCATGCTTGAGGTATTTTTCTTTTCCGGTCTCTTCTTCTTCTTTCATTGTTGCTTTTTCGCGAATCGCTTCTTAACCATTTTTAACTCATAGGTCCACGAGCACGTGCCGCCCTTGCGCGCCGAGGCCGGCTCCGAGTTTGTGGACAAACTCATGGCCCAGGGCCAAAAGAACAAGATGCCGGCATCTGATGCCGGTTCCAGTCAGGCCCCTCCTTCCAAGCGCTTCCGGACTGGCAACTTGGGGGAGAAGGAAGTGGGCATGCGTCGCTACGGGCGCAAGCAGATGCCGACTGCCTCCGGGTAATTTTCTTGTTTTCTTGCTTGCCTCTTTTTGCCAAGTTCTTTTTACGGTTGCTTTTCTCCAACTGTTTTTCTTTCTTTTTCTCAGCCCCGCGCTCAAGCTTGGCTCAAGGCCAGCGGGCTCTGAAGGTTCCGCAAGGACCTCAACCCCTCCTCCTCGCTCAAGCCCGGCATCATCTGGTGCCGGCAACATCTCTGCCTCCCCTTCGGGGGGCACAACAAGTTTGGGGCGTGCGGCCCCTACACCGCCAGAACACCGCACGGAGGAGGATCTTTCCTTCCTTCCAGAGAAACAGGATACCGGCGCCAGCAACATCGGCGCCGAGGAAGAAGCTGCCGGGCGGGCGGAGCCTTCGGCTCCTCCCTTCCTTGAAAAGAAGACAACTTCCGCGCCGGGAACTTCCGCGCCGGAAAGTTCCAACCTGGGTGACGCGCCTAGCGCTCCCCCTTCTCCACGAACTATTCTAATGCCACCGCCAGATGCTCCTCGCACCAAGCCCTCCGGGGCTGCTCCAACTGCGCCGCCGCCCAAGATCTCCAAGCTTATCAAGGGGAAGGTGACGGCCTCCAACGCCCCTTCCGGTGGCTAGTAGCCCCTGGTGCTGCACGTCTCCAAGGCCGCCAGTGATGCTAGCAAGAAGGCCACCGGCCTGCTTGGCCGTATCACTGAGTTCCAGCGCAGGGGCCTGATACGTCTCCGACGTATCGATAATTTCTTGTGTTCCATGCCACATTATTGATGTTATCTACATGTTTTATGCACACTTTATGTCATATTCGTGCATTTTCTGGAACTAACCTATTAACAAGATGCCGAAGTGCCAGTTCCTGTTTTCTGCTGTTTTTGGTTTCAGAAATCCTAGTAACGAAATATTCTCGGAATTGGACGAAATCAACGCCCAGGTTCCTATTTTGCCCGGAAGCATCCAGAACACCCGAGATCCACCAGGGAGGGGGCACAGGCCCACCAAACCCTAGGCCGGCGCGGCCAGGGAGGGCCCGCGCCACCCTATGGTGTGGGCACCCCTTCGACCCTCTGGCGCCGCCTGATGGCGTGTAACTCACACGTTCGTTGGGAACCCCAAGAGGAAGGTATGATGCGCACAGCAGCAAGTTTTCCCTCAGAAAGAAACCAAGGTTTATCGAACCAGGAGGAGCCAAGAAGCACGTTGAAGGTTGATGGCGGCGGGATGTAGTGCGGCGCAACACCAGGGATTCCGGCGCCAACGTGGAACCTGCACAACACAACCAAAGTACTTTGCCCCAACGAAACAGTGAGGTTGTCAATCTCACCGGCTTGCTGTAACAAAGGATTAACCGTATTGTGTGGAAGATGATTGTTTGCAGAAAACAGTAGAACAAAGATTGCAAGAGATTGTATTTCAGTATAGAGAATTGGACCGGGGTCCACAGTTCACTAGAGGTGTCTCTCCCATAAGATAAACAGCATGTTGGGTGAACAAATTACAGTTGGGCAATTGACAAATAAAGAGGGCATGACCATGCACATACATATTATGATGAGTATAGTGAGATTTAATTGGGCATTACGACAAAGTACATAGACCGCCATCCAGCATGCATCTATGCCTAAAAAGTCCACCTTCAGGTTATCATCCGAACCCCCTCCAGTATTAAGTTGCTAACAACAGACAATTGCATTAAGTATTGCGCGTAATGTAATTAGTGACTACATCCTTGAACAAAGCACCAATGTTTTATCCCTAGTGGCAACAGCACATCCATAACCTTAGAGGTTCTTGTCACCCCTCCAGATTCACGGAGACATGAACCCACTATCGAGCATAAATACTCCCTCTTGGAGTTACTAGCATCAACTTGGCCAGAGCATCTACTAATAACGGAGAGCATGCAAGATCATAAACAACACATAGACATAACTTTGATAATCAACATAACAAGTATTCTCTATTCATCGGAACCCAACAAACGCAACATATAGAAGTACAGATAGATGATCTTGATCATGTTAGGCAGCTCACAAGATCCGACAATGAAGCACAATGGGGAGAAGACAACCATCTAGCTACTGCTATGGACCCATAGTCCAGGGGTAGACTACTCACACATCACTCCGGAGGCGACCATGGCGGCGTAGAGTCCTCCGGGAGGTGAATCCCTTCTCCGGCAGGGTGCCGGAGGCGATCTCCTGGATCCCCCGAGATGGGATCGGCGGCGGCGGCGTCTCTGGAAGGTTTTCCGTATCGTGGCTCTCGGTACTGGGGGTTTCGCGACGGAGGCTTTAAGTAGGCGGAAGGGCAGGTCAGGAGGCGGCACGAGGGCCCCACACCACAGGGCCGCGCGGCCAAGGGGGGCCGCGCCGCCCTAGGGTGTGGCCACCTCGTGGCCCCACTTCGTCTCCCCTTCGGACTTACGGAAGCTTCGTGGCAAAATAGGACCCCGGGCGTTGATTTCGTCCAATTCCGAGAATATTTCGTTACTAGGATTTCTGAAACCAAAAACAGCAGAAACAAAGAATCGGCACTTCGGCATCTTGTTAATAGGTTAGTTCCAGAAAATGCACGAATATGAAATAAAGTGTGCATAAAACATGTAGATAACATCAATAATGTGGCATGGAACATAAGAAATTATCGATACGTCGGAGACGTATCAGCATCCCCAAGCTTAGTTCTGCTCGTCCCGAGCAGGTAAAACGATAACACGTATAATTTACGGAGTGACATGCCATCATAACCTTGATCATACTATTTGTAAAGCATATGTAGTGAATGCAGCGATCAAAACAATGTATATGACATGAGTAAACAAGTGAATCATATAGCAAAGACTTTTCATGAATAGCACTTCAAGACAAGCATCAATAAGTCTTGCATAAGAGTTAACTCATAAAGCAATAATTCATAGTAAAAGCATTGAAACAACACAAAGGAAGATTAAGTTTCAGCGGTTGCTTTCAACTTGTAACATGTATATCTCATGGATATTGCCAACATAGAGTAATATAATAAGTGCAATAAGCAAGTATGTAGGAATCAATGCACAGTTCACACAAGTGTTTGCTTCTTGAGGTGGAGAGAAATAGGTGAACTGACTCAACATTGAAAGTAAAAGAATTGTCCTCCATAGAGGAAAAGCATCGATTGCTATATTTGTGCTAGAGCTTTGATTTCGAAATCATGAAACAATTTTGTCAACGGTAGTAATAAAGCATATGTATCATGTAAATTATATCTTATAAGTTGCAAGCCTCATGCATAGTATACTAATAGTGCCCGCACCTTGTCCTAATTAGCTTGGACTACCGGATCATCACAATGCACATGTTTTAACCAAGTGTCACAAAGGGGTACCTCTATGCACTTTGTACAAAGGTCTAAGGAGAAAGCTCGCATTGGATTTCTCGCTATTGATTATTCTCAACTTAGACATCCATACCGGGACAACATAGACAACAGATAATGGACTCCTCTTTTATGCATAAGCATGTAACAATAATTAATAATTTTCTCATATGAGATTGAGGATGTATGTCCAAAACTGAAACTTCCACCATGGATCATGGCTTTAGTTAGCGGCCCAATGTTCTTCTCTAACAATATGCATGCTTAATCATAAGGTGGTAGATCTCCCTTACTTCAGACAAGACGAACATGCATAGCAACTCACATGAAATTCAACAAAGAGTAGTTGATGGCGTCCCCAGTGAACATGGTTATCGCACAACAAGCAACTTAATAAGAGATAAAGTGCATAAGTACATATTCAATACCACAATAGTTTTTAAGCTATTTATCCCATGAGCTATATATTGCAAAGGTGAATGATGGAATTTTAAAGGTAGCACTCAAGCAATTTACTTTGGAATGGCGGAAAATACCATGTAGTAGGTAGGTATGGTGGACACAAATGGCATAGTGGTTGGCTCAAGTATTTTGGATGCATGAGAAGTATTCCCTCTCGATACAAGGTTTAGGCTAGCAAGGCTTATTTGAAACAAACACAAGGATGAACCGGTGCAGCAAAACTCACATAAAAGACATATTGAAAACATTATAAGACTCTACACCGTCTTCCTTGTTGTTCAAACTCAATACTAGAAATTATCTAGACCTTAGAGAAACCAAATATGCAAACCAAATTTTAGCATGCTCTATGTATTTCTTCATTAATGGGTGCAAAGCATATGATGCAAGAGCTTAAACATGAGCACAACAATTGCCAAGTATCACATTACCCAAGACATTAATAGCAATTACTACATGTATCATTTTCCAATTCCAACCATATAACAATTTAACGAAGGAGAAACTTCGCCATGAATACTATGAGTAGAAACTAAGGACATACTTGTCCATATGCTACAGCGGAGCATGTCTCTCTCCCATAAAGTGAATGCTAGGATCCATTTTATTCAAACAAAACAAAAAACAAAAACAAACCGACGCTCCAAGCAAAGCACATAAGATGTGATGGAATAAAAATATAGTTTCAGGGGAGGAACCTGATAATGTTGTCGATGAAGAAGGGGATGCCTTGGGCATCCCCAAGCTTAGACGCTTGAGTCTTCTTGATATATGCAGGGGTGAACCACCGGGGCATCCCCAAGCTTAGAGCTTTCACTCTCCTTGATCATGTTGCATCATACTCCTCTCTTGATCCTTGAAAACTTCCTCCACACCAAACTTAGAACAACTCATTAGAGGGTTAGTGACAATAAAAAATTAACATGTTCAGAGGTGACACAATCATTCTTAACACTTCTGGACATTGCATAAAGCTACTGGACATTAATGGATGAAAGAAATTCATCCAACATAGCAAAAGAGGCAATGCGAAATAAAAGGCAGAATCTGTCAAAACAGAACAGTTCGTATTGACGAATTTTTATAGGCCACCAGACTTGCTCAAATGAAAATGCTCAAATTGAATGAAAGTTGCGTACATATCTGAGGATCATGCATGTAAATTGGCTTAATTTTCTGAGCTACCTACAGGGAGGTAGACCCAGATTCGTGACAGCAAAGAAATCTGGAACTGCGCAGTAATCCAAATCTAGTATGAACTTTTCTATCAACGACTTTACTTGGCACAACAAAACACTAAACTAAGATAAGAAGAGGTTGCTACAGTAGTAAACAACTTCCAAGACACAAAATAAAAACAAAGTACTGTAGGTAAAAACATGGGTTGTCTCCCATAAGCGCTTTTCTTTAACGCCTTTCAGCTAGGCGCAGAAAGTGTGTATCAAGTATTATCAAAGGGTGGTGCATTCTCAGCGGGGTGTGGAGTTTTCTCAACTATGCATCTTATATTTTCTATGTGAGTTTCAGAGGCTCCCTTTTCATTAGTCTTGGGCTTGCTACTCTCATCAAACAAATCTTCAGGAACAATCCAATCAAAATTCTTTTCTAGTGCCTCACACATTCCCAAGAGCTTGCAAGGTATTGATGTTTTAATATCCCCCTCATAATTAACTTCATTAGTGTACTTTTGTCTATCCTTTTCCATCCTCTCAAGGGTACTGGCAAAGTTGGTATAAGAGCCTAGCATATTATATTTAGTGAAGACTTTTCTAGCTTCTCTCGCTATTCCCCCAAATTCTTTAAGAAGGGTTTCTAATACAAAATCTTTCTTTTCTCCTTCTTCCATATCACTGAGTGTAAGAAACATATGTTGAATCACAGGATTAAGATTAACAAATCTAGCTTCTAACGCGTGTACTAAAGAAGCAACAGCAATTTCATAAGTGGGGGCAAGTTCTACCAAGTGTCTATCTTCAAAATCTTCGACCGTACTAATATGAGTGAAAAAATCTTCTATATTGTCTTTCCCAAGGATAGACCCTCAGCCTACCGGTATATCTTTAAGAACAAACTTAGGAGAAAACATGATGAAATAAGTAAAGTAAATGCAAGTAACTAATTTTTTTGTGTTTTTGATATAGTAAACAAGATAGCAAATAAAGTAAAACTAACAACTAATTTTTTTGTATTTTGATTTAGTGCAGCGAACAAAGTAGTAAATAAAACTAAGCAAGACAAAAACAAAGTAAAGAGATTGAGAAGTGGAGACTCCCCTTGCAGCGTGTCTTGATCTCCCCGGCAACGGCGCCAGAAAAAGAGCTTGATGGCGTGTAACTCACACGTTCGTTGGGAACCCCAAGAGGAAGGTATGATGCGCACAGCAGCAAGTTTTCCCTCAGAAAGAAACCAAGGTTTATCGAACCAGGAGGAGCCAAGAAGCACGTTGAAGGTTGATGGCGGCGGGATGTAGTGCGGCGCAACACCAGGGATTCCGGCGCCAACGTGGAACCTGCACAACACAACCAAAGTACTTTGCCCCAACGAAACAGTGAGGTTGTCAATCTCACCGGCTTGCTGTAACAAAGGATTAACCGTATTGTGTGAAGATGATTGTTTGCAGAAAACAGTAGAACGGTATTGCAGTAGATTGTATTTCAGTATAGAGAATTGGACCGGGGTCCACAGTTCACTAGAGGTGTCTCTCCCATAAGATAAACAGCATGTTGGGTGAACAAATTACAGTTGGGCAATTGACAAATAAAGAGGGCATGACCATGCACATACATATTATGATGAGTATAGTGAGATTTAATTGGGCATTACGACAAAGTACATAGACCGCCATCCAGCATGCATCTATGCCTAAAAAGTCCACCTTCAGGTTATCATCCGAACCCCCTCCAGTATTAAGTTGCTAACAACAGACAATTGCATTAAGTATTGCGCGTAATGTAATTAGTGACTACATCCTTGAACATAGCACCAATGTTTTATCCCTAGTGGCAACAGCACATCCATAACCTTAGAGGTTCTTGTCACCCCTCCAGATTCACGGAGACATGAACCCACTATCGAGCATAAATACTCCCTCTTGGAGTTACTAGCATCAACTTGGCCAGAGCATCTACTAATAACGGAGAGCATGCAAGATCATAAACAACACATAGACATAACTTTGATAATCAACATAACAAGTATTCTCTATTCATCGGATCCCAACAAACGCAACATATAGAATTACAGATAGATGATCTTGATCATGTTAGGCAGCTCACAAGATCCGACAATGAAGCACAATGGGGAGAAGACAACCATCTAGCTACTGCTATGGACCCATAGTCCAGGGGTAGACTACTCACACATCACTCTGGAGGCGACCATGGCGGCGTAGAGTCCTCCGGGAGGTGAATCCCCTCTCCGGCAGGGTGCCGGAGGCGATCTCCTGGATCCCCCGAGATGGGATCGGCGGCGGCGGCGTCTCTGGAAGGTTTTCCGTATCATGGCTCTCGGTACTGGGGGTTTCGCGACGGAGGCTTTAAGTAGGCGGAAGGGCAGGTCAGGAGGCGGCACGAGGGCCCCACACCACAGGGCCGCGCGGCCAAGGGGGGGCCGCGCCGCCCTAGGGTGTGGCCACCTCGTGGCCCCACTTCGTCTCCTCTTCGGACTTCTGGAAGCTTCGTGGCAAAATAGGACCCTGGGCGTTGATTTCGTCCAATTCCGAGAATATTTCGTTACTAGGATTTCTGAAACCAAAAACAGCAGAAAACAGCAACTGGCACTTCGGCATCTTGTTAATAGGTTAGTTCCAGAAAATGCACGAATATGAAATAAAGTGTGCATAAAACATGTAGATAACATCAATAATGTGGCATGGAACATATGAAATTATCGATACGTCGGAGACGTATCACCGCCTCTTCGCCTATTTAAAGCCTCCGTCGCGAAAACCCTGAGACGTTCGACGAAACCCACAGAAACCTTCCAGAGCCGCCGCCACCGCGATGCCAAGATCTGGGGGACAGGAGTCTCTGTTCCGGCACGCTGCCGGAACGGGGAAGTGCCCCCGGAAGGCTTCTCCATCGACACCGCTGCCATCTCCACCGCCATCTTCATCACCGCTGCTGCTCCCATGAGGAGGGAGTAGTTCTCCATCGAGGCTCGGGGCTGTACCGGTAGCTATGTGGTTCATCTCTCTCGTATGTACTTCAATACAATAATCTCATGAGCTGCCTTACATGATTGAGATTCATATGATGATGCTTGTAATCTAGATGTCGTTATGCTAGTCAAGTGAATTTTACTTATGTGATCTCCGGAGACTCCTTGTCCCACGTGTGTAAAGGTGACAGTGTGTGCACCGTGTGGGTCTCTTAGGCTATATTTCACAGAATACTTATTCACTGTTGAATGGCATAGTGAAGTGCTTATTTATATCTCTTTATGATTGCAATGTATTTGTATGACAATTTATCTATGTGCTACTCTAGCAATGTTATTAAAGTAGTTTTATTCCTCCTGCACGATGTAATGGTGACAGTGTGTGCATCTGTGTTAGTACTTGGTTTATGCTATGATCATGATCTCTTGTAGATTGCGAAGTTAACTATTGCTATGATAGTATTGATGTGATCTATTCCTCCTACATATGCATGAAGGTGACAGTGTGCATGCTATGTTAGTACTTGGTTTAGTCGAATTGATCTATCTTGCACTCTAAGGTTACTTAAATATGAACATTGAATTGTGGAGCTTGTTAACTCCGGCATTGAGGGTTCGTGTAATCCTACGCAATGTGTTCATCATCCAACAAGAGTGTAGAGTATGCATTTATCTATTCTGTTATGTGATCAATGTTGAGAGTGTCCACTAGTGAAAGTGTAATCCCTAGGCCTTGTTCCTAAATACTGCTGCGTTACTACTGCTTGTTTACTGTTTCACTGTGTTACTACTGCTGCAATACTACCACCATCAACTACACGCCAGCAAGCTATTTTCTGGCACCGTTGCTACTGCTCATATATATTTATACCACCTGTATTTCACTATCTCTTCGCCGAACTAGTGCACCTATTAGGTGTGTTGGGGACACAAGAGACTTCTTGCTTTGTGGTTGCAGGGTTGCATGAGAGGGATATCTTTGACCTCTTCCTCCCTGAGTTCGATAAACTTTGGGTGATCCACTTAAGGGAAAACTTGCTGCTGTTCTACACACCTCTGCTCTTGGAGGCCCAACACTGTCTACAGGAAAAGGAGGGGGAAGTAGACATCAAGCTATTTTCTGGCGCCGTTGCCGGGGAGGAAAGGTAAAAGGTACTCACACTCCGGATCTCGGCTACCAAGCTATTTTCCGGCGCATTGTAAGTACTCAAAGCTATTTCCTTTAGATCCTGCAATTGCATCTTTTTGTTTCTTGTTTACACTAGTTTGGCATAATGGACAAAAATGAGCTTCTTATGCTATTTCCTGATTTAAAACATGGATTGTTTGATGCGAAAATTAAAAAACCTATGGAATCTTATTTGCATGCTGGTAGTAATATTAGTATGAACGCTTTGAACACCATTGTCGATAATGATATAGAAAGTTCTAAGCTTGGGGAAGCTGGTTTTCATGATCTTTTTAGTCCCCCAAGAATTGAGGAGAAAATTTTCTTTGATGATACTTTGCCTCCAATTTATGATGATTATAATGATAGTAGTCTTTTGTTACCGCCTGTTATGGAGGATGAATTTGATTATGATTACAATATGCCTCCTATATTTGATGATAGCTACTTTGTTGAATTTGCTCCCACTATTACTAATAAAATTGATTATGCTTATGTGGAGAGTAATAATTTTATGCATGAGACTCATGATAAGAATGCTTTATGTGATAGTTATATTGTTGAGTTTGCTCATGATGCTACTGGATATTATTATGAGAGAGGAAAATATGGTTGTAGAAATTTTCATGTTACTAAAATACCTCTCTATGTGCTGAAATTTTTGAAGCTACACTTGTTTTATCTTCCTATGCTTGTTACTTTGCTCTTCATGAACTTGTTTATTTACAAGATTCCTATGCATAGGAAGCATGTTAGACTTAAATGTGTTTTAAATTTGCCTCTTGATGCTCTCTTTTGCTTCAAATACTATTTCTTGCGAGTGCATCATTAAAACTGCTGAGCCCATCTTAATGGCTATAAAGAAAGAACTTCTTGGGAGATAACCCATGTGTTATTTTGCTACAGTACTTTGTTTTATATTTGTGTCTTGGAAGTTGTTTACTACTGTAGCAACCTCTCCTTATCTTAGTTTTGTGTTTTGTTGTGCCAAGTGAAGCCTCTAATCGAAGGTTGATACTAGATTTGGATTTCTGCGCAGAAACAGATTTCTATCTGTCACGAATCTGGGCTGTTTTCTCTGTAGAAAAATCAGAAAAATATGCCAATTTACGTGCGTGTTCCTCAGATATGTACGCAACTTTCATTAGTTTTGAGTTTTCTGATCTGAGCAACGAAAGTATTTATTAGAAATTCGTATTTACGGACTGTTCTGTTTTGACAGATTCTGCCTTTTATTTCGCATTGCTTCTTTCGCTGTGTTGGGTGGATTTCTTTGTTCCATTACCTTCCAGTAGCTTTGAGCAATGTCCAGAAGTGTTAAGAATGATTGTGTCACCTCTGAACATGTGAGTTTTTGATTATGTACTAACCCCTCTAATGAAGTTTATGAGAAGTTTGGTGTGAAGGAAGTTTTCAAGGGTCAAGAGAGGAGGATGATATACTATGATCAAGAAGAGTGAAAGCTCTAAGCTTGGGGATGCCCCGGTGGTTTACCCCTGCATATTTCAAGAAGACTCAAGCATCTAAGCTTGGGGATGCCCAAGGCATCCCCTTCTTCATCTACAAATTATCAGGTTCCTTCTCTTGAAACTATATTTTTATTCGGTCACATCTTATGTGCTTTACTTGGAGCGTCTGTGTGCTTTTGTTTTTGTTTTTGTTTGAATAAATGCTTGTGTGGGAGAGAGACACGCTCCGCTGCTGCATATGAACACATGTGTTCTTAGCTTTTAATATTCATGGCGAAGTTTCTTCTTCGTTAAATTGTTATATGGTTGGAATTGGAAAATGATACATGTAGTAATTGCTATAAATGTCTTGGGTAATGTGATACTTGGCAATTGTTGTGCTCATGTTTAAGCTCTTGCATCATATGCTTTGCACCTATTAATGAAGAAATACATAGAGCATGTTAAAATTTGGTTTGCATATTTGGTTTCTCTAAGGTCTAGATAATTTCTAGTATTGAGTTTGAACAACAAGGAAGACGGTGTAGAGTCTTATAATGTTTTCAATATGTCTTTTATGTGAGTTTTGCTGCACCGGTTCATCCTTGTGTTTGTTTCAAATAGCCTTGCTAGCCTAACCCTTGTATCGAGAGGGAATACTTCTCATGCATCCAAAATCCTTGAGCCAACCACTATGCCATTTGTGTCCACCATACCTACCTACTACATGGTATTTTCCGCCATTCCAAAGTAAATTGCTTGAGTGCTACCTTTAAAATTCCATCATTCACCTTTGCAATATATAGCTCATGGGACAAATAGCTTAAAAACTATTGTGGTATTGAATATGTAATTATGCACTTTATCCCTTATTAAGTTGCTTGTTGTGCGATAACCATGTTCACTGGGGACGCCATCAACTACTCTTTGTTGAATTTCATGTGAGTTGCTATGCATGTTCGTCTTGTCTGAAGTAAGAGAGATCTACCACCTTATGGTTAAGCATGCATATTGTTAGAGAAGAACATTGGGCCGCTAACTAAAGCCATGATTCATGGTGGAAGTTTCAGTTTTGGACATATATCCTCAATCTCATATGAGAAAATTATTAATTGTTGTTACATGCTTATGCATAAAAGAGGAGTCCATTATCTGTTGTCTATGTTGTCCCGGTATGGATGTCTAAGTTGAGAATAATCAATAGCGAGAAATCCAATGCGAGCTTTCTCCTTAGACCTTTGTACAGGCGGCATAGAGGTACCCCTTTGTGACACTTGGTTAAAACATGTGCATTGCGATGATCCGGTAGTCCAAGCTAATTAGGACAAGGTGCGGGCACTATTAGTACACTATGCATGAGGCTTGCAACTTGTAAGATATAATTTACATGATACATATGCTTTATTACTACCGTTGACAAAATTGTTTCATGTTTTCAAAATCAAAGCTCTAGCACAAATATAGCAATCGATGCTTTTCCTCTATGGAGGACCATTCTTTTACTTTCATTGTTGAGTCAGTTCACCTATTTCTCTCCACCTCAAGAAGCAAACACTTGTGTGAACTGTGCATTGATTCCTACATATTTGCATATTGCACTTGATTATATTACTTTGCATTGACAATTATCCATGAGATATGCATGTTACAAGTTGAAAGCAACCGCTGAAACTTAATCTTCCATTGTGTTGCTTCAATACCTTTACTTTGAATTATTGCTTTATGAGTTAACTCTTATGCAAGACTTATTGATGCTTGTCTTGAAAGTACTATTCATGAAAAGTCTTTGCTGTATGATTCACTTGTTTACTCATGTCATATACATTGTTTTGATCGCTGCATTCACTACATATGCTTTACAAATAGTATGATCAAGGTTATGATGGCATGTCACTCCAGAAATTATCTTTGTTATCGTTTTACCTGCTCGGGACGAGCAGAACTAAGCTTGGGGATGCTGATACGTCTCCGACGTATCGATAATTTCTTGTGTTCCATGCCACATTATTGATGTTATCTACATGTTTTATGCACACTTTATGTCATATTCGTGCATTTTCTGGAACTAACCTATTAACAAGATGCCGAAGTGCCAGTTCCTGTTTTCTGCTGTTTTTGGTTTCAGAAATCCTAGTAACGAAATATTCTCGGAATTGGACGAAATCAACGCCCAGGTTCCTATTTTGCCCGGAAGCATCCAGAACACCCGAGAGCCACCAGGGAGGGGGCACAGGCCCACCAAACCCTAGGCCGGCGCGGCCGGGGGGGCCCGCGCCACCCTATGGTGTGGGCACTCCTTCGACCCTCTGGCGCCGCCTCTTCGCCTATTTAAAGCCTCCGTCGCGAAAACCCTGGGACGTTCGACGAAACCCACAGAAACCTTCCAGAGCCGCCGCCACCGCGACGCCAAGATCTGGGGGACAGGAGTCTCTGTTCCGGCACGCTGCCGGAACGGGGAAGTGCCCCCGGAAGGCTTCTCCATCGACACCGCTGCCATCTCCACCGCCATCTTCATCACCGCTGCTGCTCCCATGAGGAGGGAGTAGTTCTCCATCGAGGCTCGGGGCTGTACCGGTAGCTATGTGGTTCATCTCTCTCCTATGTACTTCAATACAATAATCTCATGAGCTGCCTTACATGATTGAGATTCATATGATGATGCTTGTAATCTAGATGTCGTTATGCTAGTCAAGTGAATTTTACTTATGTGATCTCCGGAGACTCCTTGTCCCACGTGTGTAAAGGTGACAGTGTGTGCACTGTGTGGGTCTCTTAGGCTATATTTCACAGAATACTTATTCACTGTTGAATGGCATAGTGAAGTGCTTATTTATATCTCTTTATGATTGCAATGTATTTGTATCACAATTTATCTATGTGCTACTCTAGCAATGTTATTAAAGTAGTTTTATTCCTCCTGCACGATGTAATGGTGACAGTGTGTGCATCCGTGTTAGTACTTGGTTTATGCTATGATCATGATCTCTTGTAGATTGCGAAGTTAACTATTGCTATGATAGTATTGATGTGATCTATTCCTCCTACATATGCATGAAGGTGACAGTGTGCATGCTATGTTAGTACTTGGTTTAGTCGAATTGATCTATCTTGCACTCTAAGGTTACTTAAATATGAACATTGAATTGTGGAGCTTGTTAACTCCGGCATTGAGGGTTCGTGTAATCCTACGCAATGTGTTCATCATCCAACAAGAGTGTAGAGTATGCATTTATCTATTCTGTTATGTGATCAATGTTGAGAGTGTCCACTAGTGAAAGTGTAATCCCTAGGCCTTGTTCCTAAATACTGCTGCGTTACTACTGCTTGTTTACTGTTTCACTGTGTTACTACTGCTGCAATACTACCACCATCAACTACACGCCAGCAAGCTATTTTCTGGCACCGTTGCTACTGCTCATATATATTTATACCACCTGTATTTCACTATCTCTTCGCCGAACTAGTGCACCTATTAGGTGTGTTGGGGACACAAGAGACTTCTTGCTTTGTGGTTGCAGGGTTGCATGAGAGGGATATCTTTGACCTCTTCCTCCCTGAGTTCGATAAACCTTGGGTGATCCACTTAAGGGAAAACTTGCTGCTGTTCTACACACCTCTGCTCTTGGAGGCCCAACACTGTCTACAGGAAAAGGAGGGGGAAGTAGACATCAGGGCCGGGAGCTGGGGCATCTGCTGCCCTACGCCCAGAAGTGGAACACCGCAGATATGACTCCGGCGACCCGCGGTATGGGCAAGGACAGGCTGCCGGCACCTGACCCCATCGGGGACCGGTCTTCCGAGGAGCACTTCATGCGGCTTCGCTGCGCCGTGAAGGAGCTCGACAGCGCGTGGTATGATGCCACGAACAACTTGATGGTACGCTTTACTAACTCTTTTCAACTTTTACTGGTTTCCTTGCTTCCGGATTTTTTCTATCTTTTCTTTAGTTTCATGCCGGTTCCTCTCTTGTCTATCTTCCCAGTCCCCGAGTTTTGTGGTGAGAGCGCAGCTTTTAGCACAAAACTTTAACCTAAAAACTTAGCGTGAAACCGGTACTGCCAGTCCCCGAGCTTCGGGTTAAGAATTTTGTTCTTAGCGCGAAACTTAGCTTTAAAAACGCGCAAAACTAGCACTGCCAGTCCCCGAGTTTCGGGTTAAGAACCTTGTTCTTAGCGCAAAACTTAGCTTAAAACGCGCGAAACTAGCACTGCCAGTCCCCGAGTTTTGGTTTAAGAATTTTGTTCTTAGCGCGAAACTTAGCTTTAAAAACGCGCAAAACTAGCACTGCCAGTCCCCGAGTTTCGGGTTAAGAACCTTGTTCTTAGTGCAAAACTTAACTAATCTCTTTTTCTTGAACAGCTCACGACTGACGCTCGGAAGGCCCTCTTTGAGGAGCTTCTATGGGAACATCGGGACCTCGCTGAGGCACATGATAAGTGCCAAGGTAAGTTTTTGTACCACCGGCATCTTCTTACCGGAAACCTTTTTTCCTCCTAACATTTATAATTTTTGCTTAACAGTGATCCCGAAAGCTTCCATTGAGGCTCTCAAGGAGCAGCTCGCCGCCGCCCAACGTACAATTTTTCCTCTTTCCTGTTAGCTTGGTTTTCTTTTCATCTTAACCAGCACAATTTTGTTAACACCTTCTTTTCCGGGTTACAGGGGAGAAGGACCAGCTCATTCGGCGGCATCAGGAGGAGCTGAGCGCCCAAAAGACCAGCTACCAGGAGCTCAAGTCCCAGTTCATCCAGCTGGGGCTTGATCATGCTAAGGCTTTCAAAGCTGCTGAAGCTGATGCAGCGGCCAAGATGAATGAGGCTCTTGAAGATGCCGGCAACGCCAACATGGTGTTGCTAGCTGAGCTGGAGGAGCTGGCCAAAGCCCGGAAAGCTGCCGAGGAAAAAGCTGCACGGCTGGAGGCGGAGCAGAAGGAGTGCAACCGGCTGGTCTTGCAAACTGACACACATGCCTACCGTAAGTCCTTTCCTTTTGCACTTTCTGACTACTGCCCACAATCCTTTTTTCTTCCGATCGCATTTTCTTTTCGTTATCTTTGCTTCCGGTTGTATTTTCTTCCGGATTCCTTTCCTTAGCCTTTTTCTCTCTTTGCACATCTTCCCGGACTCTCAGAGGTTTGCTGTCAAGAAGGTTGACGAGCGCCGCACTGCCCAGGGCCAAGAGAATCTTGGCGCGCCATGGACCCCCTATGACCATCTGGTCGCGCTGAGCGCGCGGGTGTCTCATATGCACGCCATAGATCGCAACCTGTCTGACATTCCTGATGTAGCTACCCAGCTCTTCAGGACTCTGTGGCCTGGCGAGGAGGTGCCGGATACTTTCTCACTGATCAGCGACCGCCTTAAGGGCGCCGGCAAGAGGATCCGCGAGTGGCAGTGCTCTGCTGCCCGCGCTGGAGCAAACTCTGCCCTCCGCGTCGCTTGCTCATGGTATCCGGAGCTGAACTTGGATGCCCTCACCGGAGTGCGTGAAGGCGCGGAAACCGATCTGGACCCGATTCTTACCGCTAAGCGGCAGGATCGCGCGTACCACATCGCGGAGTACGCTGACATGCGCACCTTCATCCCTCCCCCTCCTGACGTCCAAGATTATCTCGACGAGGAGGAGGATGAAGCCGAGGAGGAGCCTCTGGGCGATGCCGGTGCTGGCGATGCCCCTCCTGAAGCCCCCGCTGCCTGATCATCCACTTGGTTGAAAATTTACCTGTGTTATGCTCTTTGGTCCTGCTTATCTCAAAACAATGTCCTGTTAAATTCTACCCCGGTATGCCGGGGTTTATGATGTAAAACTCTAAGTTCGCTTTTGGTTGCCGTACAACAGTTTGTGCCGGTAAGTTATACCGGTAGTTAATTATCTTAAGTTTGCCTTAGCATATTTGCTTTTGGTTTTGCTTTTATCCTGTACTGCAAAGATTTCCAAATTGTTTCCGCATCCAATTCGATGCACACTTGGTTCTTTTGCCTTGGCTCTGCCTGCCTTCTCTGGGCGTTCTTTGGCGTATGAGCGCAAGGTTCTTTCACCAAACAAGCATTTTCTTGAACTTAGAAATAACTCGAAATTTTTGCAAAAAACCGGTATAACCGGGGTTAGTTAAATTTTCCGGATTGTTCTTTCCTGCTCTCCCTCTTCACAGTTCATGTGCTTATCCCCTACTGGTTTATCTTGCTTGCCATGAAGCCGGGTTGCGGACAGCAGCAGAGTCGAAGACTCCGGTAGGGTTTAGCACACTACTAAACCGGAAAGAAAAAACGTTCAATAAGCAACCGGTAAACTGAAAAAATAAACAAGTTACATGCAACCTTATTGGGGTAGTCCCCGAGATTCATTTGAGGTTCCGACATCTTTTATTCATAGCATGTAAGGTACAAAAAGGAACTTCTTACTCCACAACTTCAAGAGTAGAAGGGACGCAACAGAGCTACGTTCCACGGACGCTTGCTCTCCTCTTCGGACCTGTCCGCCTTTCCTTTTTTCCACTCGTAGGGTTAGGTTCAGCTCGCGCTGCGCCCGGACGATGTCGGCGCCGTTTGCGAGCAGCTTCTGGCGTTGTGCCTCCAGCTCCGCCTGAACCGCTGCCGGGTCGATGTTCTGCGCGATGGGCGTTGCCAGCACGTTCATCGCCGCTTGGAGTGGCGTTGCCGGTGGTGCGGAAGATGCTCCCGCAGCGCCAGCGTCGCGCTCCAGCGGTGGCTTGGCCGCACGGGTCGAAGCCGCACGACCAGCACCTTCATCCACAGCTTCTTTTCCTGCACCAACCACGCCAGTCATCATTACCTCGACGCTGCCAGCGGCGCAGCCAGCACAGAGCCATCTTGGCGGGTCCGGTGCCACCAGCACCGGCGAGAGGCGCTGGCGCACAGGAACGGTGCCGAAGTAGACACGGTGGCTGCCGAACTCGATGGTGCGGCCGTTCTTGGGGAAGACGCCGCCGTTGGCGAAGCAGCCCGCGTTGTCGTTGATGAAGTCCATGTCGTAGATGCGCTGCACAAGCGCGGACACCGTACGCTCGCCGGCGACCTCGAGGATGCCCGCCCGAATGTGAACTCCTGCAAGCGCCACTTCATGCCCCACGGTGGGCGCCAACTGTCGTCGTGGTGAACAGACAGATGCCATAGGATGGCTTAGATTGGGGCCGAATGGACGCTAGAGGATTCGGGGGAGGGTTTGCGACTAGATGGGATGAACTTCCGGATGCTTTCCTCAAGAACACAACCAAAGGCCGGTATGCAAGAAGAGAGACAAGAGGAAGAACTCTTTACTAGATCGCTTGCTTCATTGATCTCAACAGGATTACAGGTGCTTGGATACAAGTTCTATCGTCTCATCTCCTCTCTGGACACGCGCCTGTATGAGGCAGTACCCCCTCTCCTTATATAGGGGAGAGAGGTGGCTTACAGAACAAGAAACCCTAATGGCATCTTTGACCGGACAAACTACTTTACAAAGCTACTTTAATCATAGATGACGCCGGAGTCTTCTTTAATCAGGAACGCTGACGTCCTCTGGCTTCTTTCAGCGTCATCTCTCTCTCTTTGGCGCGAGGGCTCTGATTAAAGCCGCTTTGCTTAGCTCATCCTTGTCTTCTTGCTCTGAAGAGAATCTTTGACCAGTCCCGCTGACAGGCCCTTCTCTCCGGTATCTTCTTTACCGGGTTCCGGCATACCCCTTGGGGATACCGGCTTAGCTTCACTTAGCCCAAACTCTTACCTTTGTGTTCCGGTAAGAATATTAAACCGGTATCTCGATGTCTCAAACCATCCGGTTTGGCATGCCTTTGGCATACCGGGGGTCATTCCCCCAACAATAACATCAGTGGAGGCGTGGAGCCATGTGGTGACGCGAGACAATCAACACATTGAGCAACTTTGTATTCGATTAGAAAATACAGAGGGCATTGCTTACCTGAGATTTGATCAGCCACCGGTATTGCATGAATCAATCGGAGGCTTCTCAGGATGTAGTCTCCGTGCAAGATCGGCACATACATAGAAAAAAGACTGTCGGATCGGATTACTTGCCCCAGCGACCAGCATACCGAAAAGTATAGAAACGATTTGAAGCTGTCTTCCCAAGATTCCGGCCGCCGCTGATGGTCCGCAAGTCCGTGACTGTCGATTGACGCCTGATCTCGCGAAACCCCTCTGATCATTCATCTTGATGCTGCCAAGAGCAGGATGAGTGGTGGGGCGGCGCAAGGCTTCTAGATGTTGTACAGTTGGGGAAAGAACCCAAAGAGGTTCAACCCTAGGTGGCCTGTTTGCACGCATAGAAAATATCTTCGGTTGACCCTACGTTATTCTGAGGGGCTATGATTTCGGTAATAGTTATTTTTAATCTCAACCGTTTACGCTTAGCGGCTTAATCTAAGCCATTAGTTGTCTTGTGTTTTAATAATATAATAGATAACATGTTGGGTGAATAAATTACAGTTGGGCAATTGACAAATAGAGAGGGCATAACAATGCACATACATATCATGATGACTACTATGAGATTTACTTAGGGCATTACGACAAAGAACATAGACCGCTATCCAGCATGCATCTATGCCTAAAAAGTCCACCTTCGGGTTAGCATCCGCACCCCTTCCTGTATTAAGTTGCAAACAACAGACAATTGCATTAAGTATTGTGCGTAATGTAAACAATACAAATATCCTTAGACAAATCATTGATGTTTTATCCCTAGTGGCAACAACACATCCACAGCCTTAGAACTTTCTGTCACTGTCCCAGATTCAATGGAGGCATGAACCCACTATCGAGCATAAATACTCCCTCTTGGAGTCACAAGTATCAACTTGGCCAGAGCCTCTACTAGCAACGGAGAGCATGCAAGATCATAAACAACACATATATGATAGATCGATAATCAACTTGACATAGTATTCCATATTCATCGGATCCCAACAAACACAACATGTAGCATTACAAATAGATGATCTTGATCATGATAGGCAGCCCACAAGATCTAAACATGATAGCACAAGAGGAGAAGACAACCATCTAGCTACTGCTATGGACCCATAGTCCAAGGATGAACTACTCACGCATCAGTACGGAGGCGGGCATGGTGATGTAGATCCCTCCGGTGATGATTCCCCTCTCCGGCAAGGTGCCGGAGGCGATCTTCAGAACCCCCCGAGGTAGGATTGACGGCGGCGGCATCTCAGTAACTTTTCTCGTATCGTGGCTCTCGGTACTAGGGTTTTCGCAACGGAAGGAATAAATAGGCGAAGGGGCAGAGTCGGGGGGCACCCGAGGGGCCCACCCCATAGGCCGGCGCGGCCAGGGGCCCCACCGCGCCGCCATGTGGGGTGGCCGCCTCGTGGCCCCCCTTCGTCTCCCCTTCGGTGTTCTGGAAGGCTCCGTGGAAAATAAGACCGTGGGCTTTTGTTTCGTCCAATTCCGAGAATATTTCCTGTGTAGGATTTCTGAAACCAAAAACAGCAGAAAACAGGAACTTGCGCTTCGGCATCTTGTTAATAGGTTAGTACCGGAAAATGCATCAAAATGATGTAAAGTGTATATAAAACATGTGAGTATTGTCATAAAACTAGCATGGAACATAAGAAATTATAGATACGTTTGAGACGTATCAAGTATCCCCAAGCTTAGTTCCTACTCGCCCTCGAGTAGGTAAAAGATAACAAGGATAATTTCTGAAGTGACATGCTACTATTATAATCTTGATCAATACTATTGTAAAGCATATGAGATGAATGAAGTGATTCGAAACAATGGTCTATAGTTTGTTAACAAATAGATAATGACTAAACAACTGAATCATATAGCAAAGACTTTTCATGAATAGTACTTTCAAGACAAGCATCAATAAGTCTTGCATAAGAGTTAACTCATAAAGCAATAGATTCTTAATAGAAGGTTTTGAAGCAACACAAAGGATGATTAAGTTTCAGCAATTGCTTTCAATTTGTAACATGTATATCTCATGGATAGTTGTCAACATAAAGTAATATAACAAGTGCAGTAAGTAAACATGTAAGAATCAATGCACACAGTTAACACAAGTGTTTGCTTCTAAGATAGAAAGAAGTAGGTAAACTGACTCAACATAAAGTAAAAGAAAGGCCCTTCGCAGAGGGAAGCAGGGATTACTCATGTTCTAGAGCTTTTTATTTTGAAAACATGGAAACAATTTTGTCAATGGTAGTAATAATTCATATGTGTTATGCATAAAACCTCCTATAAGTTGCAAGCCTCATGCATCGAATACCAATAGTGCCCGCACATTGTCCTAATTAGCTCGGACTTCCATGGATTATCATTGCATTACATATGTTTCAACCAGGTGTCACAAAGGGGTACCTCTATGCCACCTGTACAAAGGTCCAAGGAGATAGATCGCATTTGATTTCTCAATTTTGATAGATCTCAACTTGAGGACATCCATACCGGGACAACATAGAAAACAGATAATGGACTCCTCTTTTATGCTTTAAGCATTCAACAACAGATAATATTCTCATAAGAGATGTGAGGATTAATGTCCAAGCTGAAACTTCCACCATGATACATGGCTTTGGTTGGCGGCCCAATGTTCTTCTCTAACAATATGCATACTCAAACCATTTAATCATGAGAAATCTCCCTTACTTCAGACAAGACGAACATGCATAGCAACTCACATGATATTCAACAAAGGTGTAATAGGTTGATGGCATCCCCAGAAACATGGTTACCGCTCAACAAGCAACTTATAAGAACTAAGATACATAAGCGACATATTCATTACCACAATAGTTTTTAGGCTACTTTCCCATGAGCTATATATTGCAAAGACAAGGAATAAATTTTTTAAAGGTAGCACGCAAGCAATTTACTTTGGAATGGCAGAAAAATACCACATAGTAGGTAGTTATGGTGGACACAAATGGCATAGGTTTTGGCTCAAGGTTTTGGATGCACGAGAAGCATTCCCTCTCAGTACAAGGCTTTGGCTAGCAAGGTTGTTTGAAGCAAACACAAGTATGAACCGGTACAACAAAACTTACATAAGAACATATTGCAAGCATTATAAGACTCTACACTGTCTTCCTTGTTGCTCAAACACTTTTACCATAAAATATCTAGACTTTTAGAGAGACCAATCATGCAAACCAAATTTCAACAAGCTCTACAGTAGTTCTCCACTAATAGATTTAAACTACATGATGCAAGAGCTTAAACATGATCTACTTGAGAGCTCAAAACAATTGCCAAGTATCAAATTATTCAAGACAATATACCAATTACCACTTGAGACAAAGCATTGATGTTTTATCCCTAGTGGCAACAGCACATCCACAACCTTACAATTTTCTGTCACTGTCCCAGATTCAATGTAGGCATGAACCCACTATCGAGCATAAATACTCCCTCTTGGAGTCACAAGTATCAACTTGGCCAGAGCCTCTACTAGCAACGGAGAGCATGCAAGATCATAAACAACACATATATGATAGATCGATAATCAACTTGACATAGTATTCCATATTCATCGGATCCCAACAAACACAACATGTAGCATTACAAATAGATGATCTTGATCATGATAGGCAGCTCACAAGATCTAAACATGATAGCACAAGAGGAGAAGACAACCATCTAGCTACTGCTATGGACCCATAGTCCAAGGATGAACTACTCACGCATCAGTCCGGAGGCGGGCATGGTGATGTAGAGCCCTCCGGTGATGATTCCCCTCTCCGGCAGGGTGCCGAAGGCGATCTTCAGAACCCCCCGAGGTAGGGTTGACGGAGGCGGCGTCTCAGTAACTTTTCTCGTATCGTGGCTCTCGGTACTAGGGTTTTCGCGACGGAAGGAATAAATAGGCGAAGGGGCAGAGTCGGGGGTGCCCGAGGGGCCCACCCCATAGGCCGGCGCGGCCAGGGGCCCCACCGCGCCGCCATGTGGGGTGGCCGCCTCGTGGCCCCCCTTCGTCTCCTCTTCGGTGTTCTGGAAGGCTCCGTGGAAAATAAGACCGTGGGTTTTTGTTTCGTCCAATTCCGAGAATATTTCCTGTCTAGGATTTCTAAAACCAAAAACGGCAGAAAATAGGAACTGGCGCTTCGGCATCTTGTTAATAGGTTAGTACCGGAAAATGCATCAAAATGATGTAAAGTGTATATAAAACATGTGAGTATTGTCATAAAACTAGCATGGAACATAAGAAATTATAGATACGTTTGAGACGTATCAGCTACATGGAACAATGATGTGAGAAGTTTTTCTTTCCAAGTCTTTACATCTTGATCAATAAGATTGGAGACCCATATTTTTCTCGAGCTTGGGGCATTGCCGATGACTTTTAAATTGCCTCTTGGCACCAACTTGTCACACCAGATTCTGATATTTTCACCTACATTGATTCACTAGATCATTCCTTTCTCGAGGAAGTCAAACCCATGGGAAATACCTTTGCCAGCATGTAGAGGTATTTCTAATGAAATTCGTATCAACTAGATCCCTGGAAATCGATAAGTCTACATGCATGTTTCGCAAGAAGGGCTTGATTAAAGAGGCAGAGGTCCTGGAAGTCAAGTCCGCATTTACACTTGGGTTTAGTCATTTTTCCCAAAACATCTGGGGGACTTTCCTGTTGTCTTCTTTGTATCCCCACCAGAAGCTCCTTGTGATTTTTTCCAAGTCATCACAAAGTCAGGCAGGGAACTTGAGCACCACTGATTTAACAAGGTTTTTTTTTGGCTGCATTGGACATGTATTTCTCACACAAGTTCGAGCTCTTGTTTTGTAATCTTTCTTTTCTGATTGGAGCTTGTCATTTTTCATCCTTCTTTCCGGGATTGGAAGGCCAAGGTATTTCTCATAAAAGCTAGTAGAATTGACTTTCAAAATAGATGCAACCTTCTTTCTACCTTATTCCGTACAAAACTGACACAACATGAGGGAGCATTTGGAAGGGCTCAACTGCTCAAGAGTTGTCCAGTGCTGGATACATAAGCGTGCATCACCCGAAAAGTGCTTTTGGCGCATGAGCACCCACTAGTGGAGAACATGCCTAATGTCGCGGGCCATAAGACCCTTTTGTCGCGAGCGGCCAGCCGCGACAAGGGGGCGCGACAAAAGGCCCAACCTTTTGTCCCAGCCAGCTTACCACCCGCGACATAAGGTCAACCACGTGGCTCGTCCTCAACATCACCAAGGTCATCTCTTCTAATCCTATACTGCAATGCACCGCATATCGAACATTTATTCAAATTCTCGTACTTCTCACCACGGTAGTGATAGGTTCGTTGCATGGAAAACAAAAAAATTCTACCGCGAAGACGAATAAATCCTAGATCTAATCTATGGAAAAGCTTAGATCTAATCTACCAAGATCGAAGCAACGAGATGCATGTGAGACTAACCCTCGAAGATTCCAAATCCTACGAGATTAGATCTCGTTGTTGATGTAGTCGATCATCCAGTGCTGCAATCCGGCAGCACTTCCGTACTCGGTCATGCGCACGGTGTCGATGAAGCCCGTCCTCTCCCCGTTCCAGCGGGCAGCGGAGGTGTTGTAGATCCCCTCGGAATCCCAGCAACACGACAGCGTGGTGGTGGTGGAGGAGAAAAGTTGCAGGGCTTCACCAAGCCGGAGCATCACTATGGAGGAGAGAGGGGGCGGCCAGAGCTAGGTCTGGAAGGGGTAGTGCGCCCCCTACCCCCTCCCCTCTTTATATAGGGGGGAGGTTGGTTGGGGTGGCCCCCCAAGCCCATCTAGGGCTTGGCCGGCGGCCAAAAAGGGGGAAGGGGGAGTTTTCTTCCCCCCAAGTTGATCACCCCTAGGGTTTTGGGGAAACCCTAGGGGTTTGGCCGGCAGGGCCTTGGGGGGCATGTGCCCCTGGCCCATTAGGCTAGGGAGCATCCCCTCGGCCCATGTTAGGCCTCCTAAGGTCGTGGGACCCCCGGAACCTTCTAGAACCTTCCTGTTCTTTCACCGGAAAAATCCCAAACTTTTCCGAAACCTAGAAATCAACTTGCCTTATATGAATCTTATTCTCCGGACCATTCCGGACCTCCTCGTGATGTCCTGGATCCCATCCGAGACTCCTAACAAACTTTGGTCTCCATCTCATATTCCGAATCTACTTATGCGACATCGAACCTTAATCGCGTCACCCTACGGTTCGTGAACTATGCAGACATGGTCGAGACTCCTCTCCAAACAATAACCAATAGCGGGATCTGGAGATCCATAATGGCTCCCACACATTCAGCGATAACTTAGTGATCAATTGAACCATTTACATACGATACTGATTCCCTTTGTCACGCGATACTTTACTTGTCCGAGGTTCGATCATCGGTATCTCCATACCTAGTTCAACCTCGTTTCCGACAAGTACTCTTTACTCGTACCGTGGTATGTCATCTCTTGTGACCCAGTCACATGCTTGCAAGCTAATCAGACGACATTCCACCGAGAGGGCCCAGAGTATATCTATCCGTCATCGGGATGGACAAATCCCACTGTTGATCCATATGCCTCAACTCACACTTTATGAATACTTAATCCCATCTTTATAACCACCCATTTACGCAATGGCGTTTGATGTAATCAAAGTACCCTTCCGGTGTAAGTGATTTACATGATCTCATGGTCGAAGGACTAGGTAACTATGTATCGAAAGCTTATAGCAAGTTGAACTTAATGACTTGATCTCATGTTACGCTTATTTGGGTGTATGTCCATTATATCATTCACCCAATGACATAACCTTGTTATTAACAACATACAATGTTCATGATCACGAAACCATGATCATCTATTAATCAACAAGCTAGTTATACAAGAGGCTTACTAGGGACTCCTTGTTATTTACATAACACACATGTATCAATGTTTCGGTTAATACAATTATAGCATGGGATGTAAACATTTATCATGAACACTAAGATATAACAATAACTAATTTATTATTGCCTCTTGGGCATATCTCTAACAGTCTCCCACTTGCACTACAGTCAATAATCTAGTTTACATTTGTAAAGATATAACACCTTAGTATTCTGGTGCTTATCATGTTTTGCTCACGGGAGAGGTTTTAGTCAATGGATCTGACACGCTCAGAAACGTATGTATTTTGCAATTCATTTGCGTCTCAACGCATCACTCATTTTCCAAATGAGTCGGCATTAATTATATATGCCTCTGGTGGAACCTTAATTCTGCGGTCTGAAATAAGTCACTAATATTGTCACACACAATATAGCTTCAAAGTTCGGATACTATCAGAACTACACCAAGTTCTCAAAGAACTCCTCGACTTAACATCATCAGTCATTGTCAAAACAATGACATACTCTGCCTTTGTTTATAGAATCCGTCACAATATTTAGAACTCGTCTAAATCTAGCATAGACTTCTTCTAGCTCAATGTGCTACCTTTTAAACAACACTTAGCCTAATTGAGATTGAAATTTTATTTTTATATGAGACCAAACTAATATCGGTGCAACACCTTACAGCGATTTGTTTGTCATTACCCCATACAAAACTATATATATCCTTGGTTCTTCTAAAGCACCCAGGGATATTCTTACTGTTGTCCAATGATCATTGCATGAATCATTCTGGTATATGCTCGTAACACTTTAGAGAACGGGACATCTGATTTTGTACATATTATTCATGATCTAAAATCACTCATGTGTTTTTACTCATCGAGTGTCAAATACACTCAAGTATTGTTAAACCTTCACATGGAAAAGAACACCTTCTTAATATTTTTATATTGAACTACTTCAATATTCATTCTATGTACTTTGACTTAAACTTATTATGTGTTTCAATCTATCTTCATAGATCTTGACACTAAATATGTTTCAGTCCATATTCTTTCATTGAAGTTAATTCTCAGTGAAACCTTTTAATCACATCAAGTTTATAATTACATCATTTATAATCAATGATATGTCAGCCACATATAATATTATAACTATGTCTCAGCGCTCCCACTTAATTTCTTGCAAATGCAAGCATCTTCATCGTTTCTGATGAAATCAAAACTCTTTGATTATTTCATCCGGTGAAGATTCCAACTCCGTGATACTTACTTCATCCAGTGAAGTTTGTATACCCATCTAGTATTCCACGGACTAGCAAAACTCTTTGGTTTGTATCTAGTATACATCCTTCATACACACTTCTGGTAAGGAATGTATTTCTGCCATCCTACTATCATATCTCATAAAAAAAATATGTATCGATTACTAGAATAATCCACATAGACTATAAGAATTGCTACGGAAGATCTAATCTTATCGTAGTCAACTCTTTGAACTTTGTCGTACACAACTTTTCGACAAGTCGAGCTTCTTCAAGGATATTCCATCCAAGTCCATCAATTTTATATATCCATTTACTTTCAAAAAGTATTCACCTATCTTGGATTTCATGGCGCATAGACATTTTAACGGAGTCGGGGCCCATCATAACTTCTTTGTATGTAGTTGGTTTATCATTGTTCAAAATCAATCCGTTGTCCACAAATCATTTATTTGATCATAAAGTAAACCATACCTACAAGGTTCAATGGGTACTTCGATCTCCATAACTATAACTCTTTTGTAGACATGGGAACAATGATCGTCGTGGCCGCTTCTGGAACCATTTCCGATGCTGCGCTACTCTGATCATCATGCTCAGGTTCATTAACCTTATCAAGTTCCATTGTCCTCCCACTCAAATACATCGCTAGAAACAATTTCTTGGAAATAAGTAAGAAACATTGACAAACACTTTTGTCTTTGACTTCATAGTGGAAAGAATTCCCAATCAATTCTCTGGGATAACCAACAAAGACATTCATCCGATTTTGGTTGTAAACTCATTTACTTATGTTACGCATACCAAAATTTAAGAAAGGACTATTAGGGTTTATACCCATGCCATAACTCATATGGGTCATTTCAACGGATTATAACAACGCTCTATTTAGTGTAAAAGCGGTAGTCTCTAAAGCATAATCCACAAAAATATAATGGCGTCATTTTATTTTATCTCATCATTAATCCAACAGATTTGGATACGTCTCTCGGACACTCCATCATCACTATGATACTCCAAGAAACTTGAGGTTGTAGAACAATTTCATAACTCTCTTAGATGTTCGCTAAAACTCGTAATTCAAATATTTCCACCATGATCCAATCATAGATATTTGACTTTTCTATTACGATGATTTCCACTTCATGCTGAAATTTATTTGAATCCACTCAAATGTTTCAAACTTCTTCCTTATCGAATAAATATATCCACATATATACACTCAATTCATTGTTGGAAGTTTTCATGAAATAGAAGAATCCCCCGCACATAACTATGCTCAGTGAACCACATACATCATCATGTATGTTTCCACTAAGTCAGTTGCTCGTTCAACTTTTCGGCCTATGAACACAGTGGAGATAACTTGATGAAGAGTGGATGATAACTTGTACGACGCAACGAGATCTCTCGACTGGTCCCTGTCGCCAATGCAACAGCTCTCAACCCTGCAACATAGTTGCAACTCCACACACTTGCGCACGTAGCCGCCGACCACGAAGCGGTAAGTTGCAACCGTCTAATTCTCAATGGAACAACAGATCACACAAGACTTTCAGTAGCCAACACCAAATCAATGCAATATGGTGTAGGGATTCAATAGTTTTGCGTAGCAAATAACTATGAACTAGAGTTTATCTTAAACGTGGTCTAAACCCAATTTGGGGCGTCCTGGGCACTTATATAGGGGTTCAGGACGACCTCAGGTCGAAAAGATACAAAAATAACCGACCCAGAATAGATCTGGTCGAGACAGACTCGGACTCGGCCGGCCAGGGGGCCGGTCGACCGGGCCTGGGACCGGGCCAGCCGGTTCAAACCGGGCCTGGCGCCGAGTGGTGACCGGGCTATGGTGCCGGGCTTACTGGATGTCGCCCGGCTGGCACAAGCATGTCATCCGGTTTGGACCGGGGGGATCCGGCGTGGAAGCCGGTTGGACCGGGGCTGGGACCGGGTGGTCCGGCGGCACGGCCGGTCGGACCGGGCGTGGCGCCGGCCTGAACTGCATCTCCTCCTCTCGCGCATGCCTCCCGCTCCTCCCTCGCGCGTCCATGGGATGTCTTCATGTCTAGCTCCATGTCCAGCTTCACGTCCATCTTCTTATCCTGCTGCTCCTCTCCTCCTCGTGCGATGCTTGTTTCCTCTTCATACCTAATCATACATAAGTAATACGACTTAGGCAGTATAAAGTTCTCATCGATCAAAGTATCACATAGGAACAAGTTCACCTGTTGCTTAAGTAGCTTCGCACGAGCTCGTGTCATTGGTCCAATCCTGACTTCATTGGACTTGAGCTTCACAGCAGCATCGTCTTCATCTTGTAATGACGGAGGTAGTAGTGTAGTAGGGATGTCCTCATCACATCTCCATCGAGATTTCAGGTTGGCTGCAGGCAAACAAACAGAATGACTTTTTTATCCAGCCGATGCAGTCCGACCTACCAAACAACAGGCCAATTTCGTCCTATGACCCGTTCTGGACGCTCAAGTGTGCTTGCACCGCTGCCCCAGTGAGCCAGCAATCGGGCCCATGATACCAAATGCACCCTAATTGGCCATGCGTATGTGTTGCAGCACTGCAGAATATACCTACCCATGGATAGCAGACACTAAGGGCGTATTTAGATACACAGCAGTCAAATTCTGCATTCATGGAGATCTTGCTTTTGAGTCATGATTCATCGCACCAAGTCTAAATTAAAGTTGTGTATCTAGTTTGGTTGGTAACAAAATATTTTTGGTCTATTTGCTCACTTCGTTTGGCTGACAACGAAGTTAATTTCCGGATATGAGATGTAACCTTTAATTGTTTGGTTTCATACGCTATGATGTTGTGGTAACCACTTCTCACAAGTGGTGACATTACCACACGTTACTACGAACTACCAGGCAGACAACCTATGGAACTAACATGTAGCATATAGATCTAATAGACAACACTAAATAAACGATGTTTAGCCGTAGCTACAAGTAGATAGTAGTTCGTCGATATGTTACCTAGCTATTATCAAATAGTAGTTCACAACAAGTAACAGAGTCACACACATAAAAGGAGTACATAAAACACAACGGCATGGATAACAACGACACATCTTGTGTTGCCTCTGTTAGCTCACATAACATCAGCCCGCGCCGGACTCTTGGTCTTCCAGGCCTCATTATCAGTTGCACCGACACCATGGCGAACATCAACATCGTCCGTACTCACATCATTCTCGTCGGGGAAGAACTCATCAACACCCCACCCTAAGATCCAGTTGTGCAGAATGGGGTTCTTCTCATTCTAGGCATGCTGACAAATTCTACATCGTTGTTGTTGTAGATGTAGTTTAGATTTGTCATCCTCTCTCTGTTGCTCTCGGATTTTTGACCACATGTGATGGAGGGCTTGTACTTGTGACGCACTCTCTGGTGGATGAGAAACATCTGAGCCTGAATCGCAGCTCTAAGGGCAGCCGCGTGAACGAAAAGCTTCAATTGCAAGGCCTAAATGTTTTGATTTCGCGTGTGTAACAGCTAAATCGGCATGTAGTCTGAACAAATTAAAGGAGCTACATAACTAAAGGTAGGAGCGTGAGTGGGTTGTAGGTGCTTACAACCTTGGTTGCAAGCGTCATGCTGTCGGGCCGAGCAAAAGAGGTTGTTGGAGACGAGGAGGATGGTGATGGTGCTGCAGATCTAGAAGACCCATCGCAGCTTGTGCTGGTGCGGTAGGCCCGCTAGAGGCAGAGAATATGTTGGCCCGAATTTAAATCGCTACCGCAACGTTTGCTGTCCAAGAGGAAAAGTGTGGATACGATTTTTTTTCTACAGTGGTAGTGAGCAACTATGAGGGCAGTTAGGCTACTTTTCATGCATAAATAGGCAACCAACTTCCCGACTTCCACCATCTCCATCATTCTTCCCCTCGAAGGTCTACCCTCTTTTTGCGCCCACCAACGCCCATCCCAACGACAACGGTGGAATCGAGCGTTCCTGCTGCTTTAAACATCATGCTAGCAAGAATGTGAATAACGGTTCAGGACTAAACTATTGATTTTTTGCATCCATGGAAGAAAGAAACAACTTTGCGGGTATCCAAACATGCCCTAGAGGATGGGTCACGCCTCCTGGCCAGTCTGTTCCCGCCTATCACGGTGCTCCATTCTCGACCGACGCAATGGCGACGACGGGGGCAGACAGGCCCTCGTCTATCTCTGCACTAGGCTTCGCTCATGGTTAAGGTGTGGCATTGCTAGCGTAGAGGTGAAATGCTACAAGAGAGCAACAACATTGTTACTGACAGTTTATCTAGTGGGAATGCCCCTCCGATAATATTAATGCTCTTTTAGCTACTAAAAATGGAGCTAGTGAAGTTGTTGGAGCTCTCTCCCTACTCCTCTCTGACATCGCCAGGGAGACACAAAGGGGGAAACCCTAGATCCCGAGCCAATCAGCCCCCACCGTCCCGCTTCTTCTCGTATCGTCGTCCCCATGAGGAAAGGCTAGGAAAAGCCTAGTTTTCGCTAGTTGCATCGAGGACTTCTCCTACCCCATGCACATCGTGTGGGGGCGCGATGTTGGCCGAGTTCCTCGGCAGGATGGCTTACTCGCGTAGAGCGGCACGTGAGGTAGCTGTTGTGCGGAGGACGACATACCTTGATCATTTCTAAGGTGGAGGTTCGTACCTAGGGCGACGGCTTTGGATTTGGTGGTGGTGGCATGCCTACTAGCGGGGCTGATTGTCTAGGCCTCGTCCTCTATGCCTACACTGGGTTTGGGGGTGGGTTTTGGTTTCACGAAAAGTTGTGGCCGGCCGGTAGGCCGTGCACGCGCCCGTGCAGCAGAGGATCGCAGCCCTCTTCTCACCTTCTACTCTTCGATCGATTGGAATCAAAATCTCACCCTCGCGGTAGCCCTGCAGCAGTGGCGTAGCTTTTTGCCCCCCCCCCCGAGATCATAGTTTTTTCTGGTTTGCCCCCCACCCCAGATTTCCTGGCAAGCTCCGCCACTACCTGCAGTATATCCAAACTAAAGTTGAAACGATCTATGTGATTGGAATCCAAATCGGAGGGCGCTATTCAACGCGTTCAGCGGTGCTCACCGCCTGCATAGCCAGCTACTGGGCCAGGCCCAGGTGCACCCGCTAGCATCGCTGCCTTCTTCGCATGCACGCACTTGATCTAGCGAATTCTATTCCGGTTTCCTGCTCCGGTTTTTCTCGTGGTTTACTGTTATAAATTCTTTAATTGTCAAAAAATGTTTATATTTTAAAAAGTTCAAACTTTAAAAATATTCAGACTAAAAATGTTCAAATCTAAAAAATGGTCGTATTTAAAACTATTCAGATTTGAAAAATATTTAAAACTGAAAAATGCGAATTTGAAAAGTTCAAAATTAAAAAATTGTTCAAAATTAAAAAATTGTTCAAAATTTTAATTTTTAAAATTCGAAATAGTTCAAGATAACAAAACTGAAAATGTTAAAAATTTTGGGAAATGTGCAAAAAAAGAAAAAAAATTAAAATAAAAAAATGTTCAAAATTTTAAAGAGTTCAAAAACGGACTGGCAAATATGAAAACTGGCAATCAAACGAAGAAAAACGAAAAAACAGCAGTAAACCAGGCTGAAAACCCAAAACAAACTACGGTAAAAGCGAAAAGCGGTAGCACCCCGCCCCCTCCCAGTCGGTGTTAGAGCATCTCCACTCGTGCCCCCATCGAGGCCCCCGGCGAGCGTTTTTTCCATCCGGACGGTGTAATTCGGCCCAGTCGCGCCCCCGGTTCCTCGTTTTCGTCCGGATTTGGCCCTTCATCCATCCGGCGAGCCCACGCCACCCCCGGCCCCCCGGGGAGCGCTCGGGGACTCCGGACGAGTGAAAAGCGGGGAAGGGCCCGATCTGTCGGTGACTGGACGCACGAACCCCACCGCCACGTCGCTCAAAATCTCCCCACCCCTCGTATCTCTCTCGCCGCCGGCACCACCCCGCCGGCTTGTTGCCCAGATTCCGCCGCCCCTCCTTCCCCACCTGCCTATATTCCGCCGTCTTTGGACGACGGCCTATCTGGCTGCTCTTCCGCCGGCCTTTTTTCCGGCCTGCTTGCTCCTCGTCGCTCGCGGCTCGGGTTGCCTCGACCACGCCCGTCAGGTGTTCGTCCATTTGCCTCGCCGGCCATGGACTCGGACGAAGAGGAGGAGCAGATGTTCGTCGAGCTTATGCAAGAAGAGATGGCAGCAGCCGCCCAAGACGACGAGCACATGATGATCCTTGGTTGCTTGGCAAGCATGTACGCCGGACTGGCAACTGGTCGACGTGGTGGGTCGGCACGAGGTCGCCGGAAGTGCAAGCCGAGACAGCGAATGGAGGGCTACTGCAGGTTGTACGCCGACTACTTCGCCGACAAGCCATTGCACGGTGAGAGGGTGTTCCGGCGTCGTTTCGGGATGAGCGAAAGCTATTTTCGCAAATTGTGTATGCCATCCGCCACTTTGATCCCTACTTCGGATGCAAGGCGGATTGCACCTTTGGTTTGGTTGGATTTTCGTCACTGCAGAAGTGCACGGTGGCTATGAGGATGCGGCGTATGGAGCTCCCGGTGATACTGCAGATGACTATCTTCGGATGGCGGAGTCCACCGCCCTTGATTGTTTCTACCGGTTCTGCAGGCCGTCATAGCGGTGTTCGGGGATTATTTCTTGAGATCACCCACCGTCGAAGACACTCGGAGGATCCTTGCAACAAATGAAGCTAGGCGTTTTCCAGGGATGCTTGGAAGCATTGATCGCATGCATTGGCAATGGAAGAACTGTCCGTTTGCGTGGCGAGGGAATGTACAAGGGTCACAAAAAGGCCTGCCGTGATACTTGAAGCAGTGGCTACCCATGATCTTTGGATTTGGCACTCTTTCTTTGGTATGCCTGGATCCAACAATGACATCAACGTCCTAAACTGCTCCCCGGTCTTTTCCAAGCTTGTTGAGGATCATGCTCCTCCGGTGGACTATGTGATCAATGGTCGGCACTACAACAAAGGATACTACCTTGCAGACGGTATCTATCCAAAGTGGGCAACATTTGTGAAGACTATCTCCAACCCTGGCAGCCCCAAACTTTGCGAGTTTGTCAAGAAACAAGAAGCTTGCCGAAAAGACGTCGAGCGAGCATTTGGTGTCCTCCGAGAGATTTGTCGTCGTCAGGTTCCCCGCTATGACTTGGTCCAAAGATCAGATGTGGGAGGTGATGAACTGCTGTGTGTGCCTACACAATATGATTATTGAAGATGAGCGAAAGCATCCGGTTCCTCTGGCTGAGCAAGAAGCACCATATGAGAGAGAGGGTCCTCTTGCACAGCCTAATCACCAGGTGCCTCCATCATGGGCCGCCTTCATTGCTATGCGCCAGGAGATTCGAAACTCTACAATGCATCAGCTGCTGCAAGATGATCTGGTGGAGCACATATGGAGGCTCCGAGGCAACGCCAACGCCGACGCCAACTAGTCTGTCTTAATTTCTTTGAAAAATTGTGAAATTGTGTGCTTCATTTGTTTCAGCACTTGTTAAACATTGTACTGATTATCGCCGAATTTGTTTCAGCAATTTTCGTACTCTTGGTCGTCGAACTTGTTAAATTTTATGTTAAATTTGTTTGAAATATGTCAAATGGTCGAGGTTGGGGGTTTCCTGCCGGGGGGACGGCTGGAACTTCGATGCTCCCCACGCCAAATCTTCATCCAATCCGGATGAAAATTTCGTCGAATTTGGACGTGGGGAGCGCCAACGAGTGGGGATGCTCTTACGCTTCAGGCGGCCCTGATGATCGGGCAGTGCGAGCCAACCGCCTGATCCCCATCTCCAACTCTTCGACAGTCCCGCCGTCCGCTGCCACGGCCAATGCATCGCGAAGACGCGAACTGTACCTGGAGGAGCAGCGCCGGAGGCGTCGTCTCGCGTACGTGGGAGCCAGACCGAGGGTGCCGACGTCATTGGGAGGAGGCCGTCAAGCGCCTGGCTGTGCCGCTGGGAGGTGTGCTCCGGCGAGAGGATTGTGGGAGGGCGGAGCCAACCTGCTGGTGGTCTCCGGCGGACCAGTCGACGACTCGACGAGATCCAGCATCTTGTTGCACGGCGCTACGGCGCCCTCCCCGAGCCCCTTTGCCTCTCCCGGGGACAACATCGGAGCCTTGCATCCGTGAACGGATGGGAAATCGCCCTGGCGACGCAGCTCCCGCGATGCGCCCGACGCGCAGGGGCCTGCGCGGCGATGTGTGCGCAGCGGGTGCGCAAGCACCATGGCCCTTCCGCGCCCTTCTCCCCACATCCCATCCGCTCTTCCGAGCAATCTGCAAGAAGATGCAGTTTAGGGATCCTGTGGTGTCCACGTCTGCTAGGAACTTCAGCCCCGCCTCTCTGATCTCAATTAATTCCCTCATAGTTTTTGCAGATTCCAGCTCACGTCATATTAGCGGAGATGGCCTTCTACATTGAATTGATTACCTACTAGCTAGCCTGCTACATTGTGTATTGATGCATCAAAGAAGAGGGATTGTTACTGGCTTGATATCAAGTCAGCTTATACGGTTATACTCCATATTAGTGAGATAAATATCTTCTACAGTACACATCAATTCTTGGTTAGTGCCTCAATTTCCTGCAATTTAAGCGCCCTGAATTTCTGAAGTTTTATGTGCTCCTTAATTTTCTAAATTTACTATATGTATGCATTATCAGCCTATTACAAATTATATTCTGCTTATGGCTTCTGTTTCCTGTAATTTTCCTTGCGCGCCCTTAATTTACGAAGTAATATTTGTGGTACGGTTTCTCAGTCTTATTGAAAAATACAGCTAAACAGTATCCCACTATCTGTCTATGTTTTTCTATAGCATTGTGTTCATGTTCCATCTTTTCTTAATAATCCGAAAAGATATATTATTCTAGGCAGGAAGAGTAGACTCATTCCCACCCTTGGGTATAATTAGACATGAAGGAATAATGTGTTTCCATCTGTGCTTGCAAGTGCACCTTCCATTTTGTCGTTCCTGTTCAGGCCTAAATAAATAAACCAGGTCAGTCAAATACTATAGATGAGCAGCTGAACCAAACTGTTCAAGCTAATTGAAGGAATTGATGTACATATTGTCATATTCATACAACATTTTCAGTGCCCATAGAGATATGCTCATCTTCGGACAAGATAATGTGCTAGCTTTTGTTGGGTTAAACATTCATGAGTACTAATCCAAGGTTATGTTGGGTTTTTCTGGAATCTTCACCAATTGTTAGAAACAACTTGTTATTGAACAGGAGTGGTTGACTGGTTTTTCTCGACAGCTTATGTACAAAAACGAGTGATGTTCTTTACATTACTCCATTTTCAAATTTTGGTGAACCTGAACCCTTTTGAACTGTTTCGTGATAACAAAAACTCTTGGTAGGTAGCTCGTGGGTACTAAAATGGAGTATTAGGTAGCTCACTTATGTCAACACGTAACAATACTCATTTAAATTAGCTGTATGGATTTTTTACCTTAAAACAAATTCTTCAGGGGAATTAAAAAAAACTTGCTATCACTTCTGTGAACACGTCTCAGAAGCCTAACTCCTACTGCACTGATGTCTTTATGCAAATCAAATATTGTTTCTGCAAGGAATATCTGGAAAGACTTTGCGTTTCCCTACGAATGTCAGCAGCCAAAATCTATTTGTAAGCATTACAGGTTGACAGCAGTTCTGAAAATGTACCTGGTACTGACTTGCATTGTTGTGTCAGTACTTGCTTTGTTGTGTGATTGTATCCGGCCGATGTCATCTTAGATGAAGAATGCAGTTTCAGTAAGGAATGTCAACCACAGTTGATTATGTAGTCAGATTAAGTTCCATCATCGTACGCTCTTTCCATATATTTCTTTGTGTCTTCATGGTTTTGACAATTCATCTTTGTGTCTTCATGGTTTTGACAATTCATTTTCACCAGCATTGATGGCATTGCAGGTAATTGATTTCTTCCTTTAGTTGAATACACCAAATTCTCATGGGTTTTCTCTCAAAATATATCTTTTACTAATAGTTCTCTAGATATCATGTAGTTGAGCACCAAATACTTGTGAGTTTTCTCAAATCTAGCTGTTACTAATATTTTCCTAGATTCCATTTTCTGTTGTGTATTGCTGAATCTATTCAAAATATGCCGTATTCAGTATAAATCATGCAACCCTGTAACTCCATATTCAATCCCTGCTCCTTTTTTTCCCCTAAAACTGCTTTGGTTTCCTATGTGCCACTTCCAGCGGGAAGATTCTTTGTGGAAAAAGGGAGGTAAGATGTCAAACCAACCTACGTTATTTGAAGGGCAGTGTTTTTAAGTCTATATGGTCATGCGATTGTCTCTCAAATCTTTCATCAAGCCGCTTACTTTCACGTTGCTCCCGGGTTGTCTAATTTTGGCAACTTTTCGAAATTTGCAAGGAAGTTTCCATTCATTCATCAAATTCAGTGAATAATACACCACTTTGTATATGAGTTTCTTTTTCCTAGAACTAGCTTTTATATGTGTTCATCCCACCTTTATGCTGATGTTTAGAGATATATTCTTTTAAAACATAAGCTTACATGTGTTCTTCAATTCAGTGAATGAAGCATCACTTTGTTTACAATATTCTTTTCCTGTCATCAACTTTATATGTGTTAATTTTGCTCCATCGCCCCTCCCAATTTTTATGCTTATGTTAAGATATATCTAACCTTTACTTATAATGCCAAACATGGAATATGCAGTCTGTGTGAAACCATGCCTTATAAAATCAAGTTCATGTTTGGACAAATTAGTTGGCATTTATTGGTCCTGTTGAATTTATTCTAGGATGTAGATGATATGTTTTTGACATCCTTTTTAATGTACCATGATACAACAAGATTTAGTATACTTGCTGGTGGTTCCACCTGCGCTGAACTCTGGTAGTTTGGGCATCTTGATCAGGACAGGGTTATAACGCCAAAATAAGGCAGCGGAGGAAGGAGCCAGGGAGCAGGGGACAGAGTAACTGCTCGATCGTTTTCGTCCAGTCAACATCGACATGCGTTGTGCTCGCCTCTGGTGCTCTGCTTGCCGGGCCAATTTTACCTCTTATGTTGTCCTCATCAATTGATGGATGGGCTTTTCTGATCTTTTTCAATTAATGCGGCCTTCAGGTGGATGGATTTTGCAGTGCGGAGGTTTAATAGAAATCAGTTACTTCCTCTCATGGATGGATAGCTTTGGGTGAGCTAAGTTGCATGATTTTTTGTTAGTATATTCGTGTTGGTGATCTGCTTGATTGCGCAAGGAAAATCAACTGCTTGACTAACTTTAAGATACATCATGGTTCAAATCAGAGGAGTGGTATCATGTTCTTTATATGCATATTTCAGCTAAGAAGAGCTTCAAATGGTTTCTGCACATTGTGAACGAATCATAGACATTTTCAGTTCGGTCATGTGCACATTCAACGACGTGTTCAAATTCTTTACTTTCATGTCCTGTTATAATTTGACTAAAAGTGAAGGCTGCATACAAACCACACGAAAAATGAAACAATAACAACAGAGGACGGCGCAGCAAAGCGCGTTAGGTCCATCTAGTCTAATTTCAGTTATGCACGATTGGTCGTTCTAAAGAAGAAACCCAACATTTTGCCACACACGAGATCCTATTATAGTTGGACATAAAACTTATAAACAAGATATAATTAAACTTTATGTAGTTTTTAATTACTAATTTGGGGCATGGACGTAAAAGTTTTTCTTACACTATTATTTCTGGAGAAAATTTGACTCTCGTGTCTAACAATGGCAAAAGACAAGCTTGTAAATTGCTTGTCGATGCGTATGAAAGTTGTTATTTGAGAAGACATCTCTAAGATACGAGCAAATAAAATCTGAGTCAACTATACATCATTGTTGGGTTATCTGTAGGATACGAGAGAAGTAAAATCTTAGTCAAGAAGAGATGTTGGGATGTTGCATTTTATACATATGTTGAATTATAGCTTTGTTGATATCTTCTCTTATACATGTGAACTTTTATGTGTATTGTTGACATGTCCGATCACTGGCGGAGCATCGACGCAGTTAACGGGGGAAGTTAAAAAATTAGGTCTTCCGCGTCTCCCAGGAGGCGGCGGCGGAAATTTTTTTCCTGCTCCAATCTCCGGCGTCTGCGTTGGGCCCCTCTCCTTCCCCTTGCCGCTCCGGCGGTAGGAGGGAGGGGGACCCCGTTTTTTGCAAATAAATCTGCCTCAACTCTTCTCCCACACCGGCGTTGTCCTTCATGGCGGCGTCTCGGAGTTGGTGGCACTGTGTGCTTGCCGATCTTTCAGATCGGTGGCTTTAGGGTTCATGGATGGTGTCGGCGAGGTGGCGGCGGCGACTCCATCAGATGGTTTTTTCCTCCTGCTCTGTCCCCGTTGCTGCGGCGTTGTCTCCGGCGCCAAGGTGGAGCAGAGAGGATTCGTCCAGGAGTACGTGCAGACGGTGGTCTGCACTGGTGACAGCTGGAAGATGGTGCACCTTGTGGTGGGTTCGTGGTTGAAGGCTGATGGTTCTGGTTCCCTACTCCGACATCATCGTGCGTGGGTGCCAGTGCTGAAGTTCGATGGCGTGTCCAGGGACATGCTGCCCTGGTCTGATTCTTTCAACGGCAATGATTTGTCCTATGGCAAACTACATTGGAGGTCCGAAAAGCTGATGATCAGCGATGGAGCCGCGTCGAGCTCAGGTGAAGAGGTGATCTGTCCATTTTTTTCTTGGTGGCTGCTACGGTGGTGCCAAAGAAGATGGATAGGCGTTGTTTTGTCACATAGGTTTATCCTATCTTTCCAGATCTGTAAGATCGGTGTATACGTACTTTGTATCTCGTCTTTGATTTATCAATGAGAATCGTATTACCATGCAAAAAAAGAATGTCCGATAAAAACATAAATAGAGGGAGAATCGGGGTGAGGTGGTGGAGCGGAGGAGGAACAGAAGCATGACGCAGACGCCGGTAGCCGGGGGCGCGGCTGCGCGGGCATGGCTGCACCGCATCCGCACGAGCACGGGGCTGGCTGCCGCCGGTGCGCCCCAGCGCCTACAGCCCGCGACTAGGACCGAATCAATCCTTTCTCCTCTGCAGTTCCCCTGCCAAGGTAATCTTCTTTCCTTCCCCAAATTCTTAGTTAGTAATTTACAGCAGTTGTGTTTCATTCACTAAATTGGGGATTTATTCAATTTTGCAAATTGCAACAGCAAACAATAATGGAAAAGTCCAGTCAGAGAAGAATTGATTTTGTCTTAAAAAGAAAAAGGGATGGGACAAATGAAAATGAAGATCCTTTGGTAGCAGCAAATGATATCTTGTCCTTGCTTCAATTGGAACAGCAGCAACAAAACAATGACGATGGATTTCGGACAAATGAACCGGTCACTTTTCGAGGTATAGAGTACTTGCAGCGAGACCCTGGACAATTTGATTGATAGATTACTCCGTTTGCTTATTACTCTTCCAGTTTCTACGGCAAGCTCTGAACGTGCATTTTCCAGTTTGAAGATTATTAAAACAAGGTTGCGCAATAAGATTGAAGATGACAATCTGGCCAATAACATGTTAGTTCACATAGAGGGTGCTATTCTGGAGGATTACAAGTATGATGATGTCATTTTTGATTTTAAAAGCATCAAGGATCGGGCAGCTGACTTGTAGTATGTATCTCCATGTCTAAACACATAGGTTGTCTAGTTATTTTTGTGTAGTAGCTTCTTTTGCTGTATAGTAGTATATTACATATATGGATTCCTCTCCTGATTTTGTAAGCACCGGGACCAAAATGATTTTATCGATGACTAATTTCTAATGAACTGGTGTGTTTGGGAACTTTTTTTATAAGTTTCTGTAAGTCGGCCCGCCCAAGAAAAGTTTTCAAGCTCCGCCACTGTGTCCGATAAAAACATAAATTTCAGGAGCCATGGAAACGCACGGGAATTGAACTAGTCCTCTTTAAAACGTATATATATTGCTGCAACCATATACATCAACTCGATCAGGCCAAAAAGAATTTTCTTGTAAAGAAACAATTAATCGGTCCACAAAAAATAAAAATAAAACAAGAAGAGTCGAAGCGACGCCTCCCAGATATCAAACAAAAATAGAAAGATGATGATAATGGGAGGTACTTGATCATCAGTACTGGCCCTGGTCCTGTTTGTCGTCCAAGTCGCACTCGGGCGGTACGGGGTCGGCGGTAGCGGGATCCTTGGCGACGTTGGACCTTGCTTTGTCGCAGTAGTTGTAGATGGTGTATCCCAGCTGCAGGGCCTTCATCTGGCGCTTCTCCTTGTCGGTGAGCTCGCAGCGCGGCTCGACGGCATACTTGGACGAGGCGCAGCTGTCGGCGCATGCATCGTCGGAGGCGCCGGCGGCGCACTCGCAGGTCTGGAGGTCGAGGTCGCGGTACTCGGCGGAGAAGGGGGCCTGCGTCCAGTCCGCCTTCACCGCGCCGCCCTGCGTGGCCCAGTCGTCCGCGTTCCAGATGCTGGAGTAGGCGAACATCGGCCGCCTCGTCGGGAACGGCAGACCCGTGTAGTTGCGGAAGACGCGGATGGGGAAACTGTCCACGTACCACCTGCGCAGACGGACGGAGGAAGACGATCAATTAATCTCAACCTCTGTTCCATGATCGGACGAATCACAGACGTAGAAATGTAGGCTTACACGATCATGCAGGGGTTCCAGAAGATGGTGTAGTTGTGGTAGTCGGCGGTGGGGTCAAACCAGGGCTTGAACTGAATCTCCCGGGCGCCCACGCCGTCGGCGAACACGTTGGTGTGGAGGGTGTAGGGGTCGCCCGACGAGTTGCCCAGGAACTCGAAGTCGATCTCGTCATGAAGACTAAAGTTGCCAGTCGACGACGTCTGTATGTCCATAGTAATTTCACCATCGATTAAGCGTCTATGTATGTCATGAGATTAATAGCATATGCATATATATCATGATCCTTTAAAAAGGTACGGCTAAGTGCATTAGTCCGCTAAAAGATATAGCCTCGCTATAGCGTTATTTGCAGGCTGCCGCTATAGCCAATAGCTTGCTGTTTAATTAAAACCTTGACACACATGCAGGATTCAAAAAAAAACTGATTAAATTGGCATGGCAAAAAAGGAGTAGCTTAGTAGTTGGGCCCACGTACGTAGTAGGTGGTGACGGTGCCAGCCGAATTGCCCTTGACCAGCATGATCCTGGTGGAGACGCTGCCATAGATGAAGGACTTCAAGGTCGTCACCATAGAACCTGATCGACGGTGATGGAAATTCAGAAACCCCCATGTACAACTAGTCAAGGAGCACTAATCAGATGTACGATCTGTTACCTGAAGACTTGTTGACGAGGGAGAGCTTGAGGTGTTCCCCTCCCTCCGTAAACTCGGCGTTCTGCGGCCCCCACGTGATGTTACACTGGTCCTTGAAGTTCGCCGAGACGAGCCCGAGCTCCAGTACGGCCAGAAAGGCGACGGCGGCGAGGAGAACCCTCGACGAGATCGCCATTTCCTTTTCTCCCTTGCGTGTTGAATTGATCAGTATGTGTGAGACGAATTGGTATGGAATTCAGAGGGCACGACTAGCTTATATAAGATGATGAGAACTGATTTTTCTTTTCAGGTTGGATTCGGGAGTTTTTGGTACGCATGTAGGCCAGCTTGTTCGACGTCGATGAATGATTTGACTAATAGAATCTTCCCGTTAGTTTAATTAAGGAATGGTTCTTGCCAAAGGATTAGTAGTGCTCCCCATGAACAATGTCGACAGACCAGCAGGCGCGCGGCGACTACTGCTACTATAGTGCTTGCCATCACCTCCGGCATGCATATGTGTCACTTGGTCAATGGCCATAGGTATTCGCCATTTGTCAGACAGGGAAATTTTTGGGTGCAGATACCACTGCTTCAATACTCCATTAACTAACTAATATTGCTGCAGTTAAATTAATTCTAGGTTTATTTCTTGAGATCAACTTCTATAATTAGAACACGTAGCCTGTCGGTCTGAAGTTCTGTGTCCTGATATTTTACCAACAAATATCCAGTATTACACCTAGTCATACAAGGAATCGAAAGAGATTTGTTTGCTTTGTTTGCTTGAGATCGACGATTAGAGAAACCAAGTTGTCTGAAATCTAAATGTCTGACCAAAATACTTAGTTTGACTTTAGATATATCAAGTCAAATTTGACATAATGTCCTAAATGGTAGTGTCTATGTAAGAGGAAGAAAGGGACTGCTGGATCATCCTTCATCCTTCTGATTTTTTCCTCTGTCTTCAAGGCAAGGATAACACTGAACATATTCTTATTCAGTGTGTATACAAGCCAGTAAGCCACAGGGGAACAAAAGATGGGCATCGATCCGTTTAGTGTATCCGGTTGATGCTGCACTTTGTCCGCATGAACATCTGCCGTCCGTTTTCTTTAAATGAATGCGGTAAGGGAAGCTCCTACAACATTTAAAAAAAAATTATAAGAACCCAAATCCGCATCCTAGAAACTTGAACTTAGGTGGTTGAGTTGTACATCCACGTGCATAACCAATCGAGTTAGGTTCACTTCTTGCCTAGTGTCCATTTACGAGACGTCGTTGGAGATGCCCTAAGTAATGGAACCTTGATGGAAGCAACCGGGCTAGATCTTTATGTAACATAAACCTGTGTGTGTTGGGAGCCAGTGGTATGAGTCTTTTCATAGTTTTTGGCTGTGAATATGTTGTAAATTATTTTAGCTTTCCTCTATTAAAAAATAGCACGCCTTTGACATACTCTAGAAAAAAACAGCTTTGCCGGTTTTTAAGTAAAAAACAGTATGTCCGTATTGGCATGACAAAAAATGTTGCCAAATGATGTTTCTATTTTGCTTAAAAAATAATTTCAAAAATTTAAGTGCGAACAATGGTTTTATCGAAGTCAAATGCAAACAAAATGAAGATATAAAATAAAAAATAAAAAAAAGAGAAAAACAAAACAAAAGTTGAAAAAAATGTTCACGCATATTATAAAATTTTCCATGTAAAAAAAATAATAAATATCCATACATACAGAAATAAAGCATCACTTATTTAAAAATAGTGAAGTATGGAAACTTGTATTTTATTGTTTCTTTAAATATAACATGAACATCATTTTGTACAATTATCATTTTTTAACCATAAATATTTTTCCGAATACAACTCATTTTTTAGAACTATGAATATTTAAAAATTTTGAATCCAGGGACTGATGATGTTGGGACTCCAAGTGTAGAGTGTTGTGTTAGCAGAGTATTTTTCCCACAAGGGTGACTCGAGGGTTTAAATCGAACTCTCGGGAAACTGAGCAAAGAGTATTCTATTCTCTCTTCTTCTAGAAATCCTGTAGGTAAAATAAAATCCTTGTGTCTCCAACTCCACCGTGTGGTTGTTAAGCACAAGGTTTCGCGTAAGTAAGTAAACACAATAAAGCAAGTAAAACTAGATGAAATAAAGTAACTAAGTAAAAATTTATAAAGGGGTTGATTGTTTTTGGTGTTTTGGATGCAAATAAGAAAAGTAAAAAAAAATTGTTTTCGAATTAAAATAGTGCTGCAAATAGAAAACAAGATAAAAGCAATATAAAGGTGTTTCTTATGATAAAAAGTGGACCGAGGTTCATGGGTTTACTTGACTATTCTCTCTTTAAGTTATAGCGGATAAATAGTAATTCATCAATGAGATACGAGGATGCAAAACAATAACATGAGTAAGATACAGATTCATATGGGTATCACACCCTAACATAGAGATGATGCAACACATCTCTCTTATACTCCACAAGAAAGGGAAAACTCCATGTAATCATGTATTAAGAATTAACAGAGTATAGCCATAAGTACTTTGACATGATGTTTGAATATCAAATATGCTACCTTGACCAAACAAGATCATCACTTTTTCACGTGACGAACATAGTACATGCATTCACTTGATCCCTAGTGAGGTAGCAAAAGAAAAGGCAAAGCCATAACAGATCATGAATTTGTTGTCACTATTCAATCATTAAAACCATGCTACTCCATCTAATACACACATCACCCCCACACACACGCTCTTGCATAGATGTTGGATCAGAACAAATACTTAAGAATTGGGTACGTAATATGCATCTATCAATACATCTTACACATAATACGATCATATCTCATAGCACAATATCATATAATAAGGATCCACCACATAAGTATTACAAATATGGCTATAATCATGTGAGGCAGCTCATATGGCACTAAGAACTATGAAGAACATGATAGAAATAGATCAAGCTACTGCCACAAACCCATAGTCCAGAGGTGGACTACTCTCCCTTGATCATGGTGATGACGATGAAGACGTTGGAGAAGGTGGAGATCCCTCTGGCGGTGATCCCGATGAAGTTTTCCCCCTCCAATCTTCTCTGTTGCACCCTCTGTTTTTCGTGTTTCTTCCTTTCTGCAGCGCTCTCCTCCCGAGAACTCTTCGGGGCCATATATATAGTGATTTTAGTTCAAAATACGTTGGTGGGCGAAAATATCACGCGATTTGGACGATCGACGGCCGAAAGAGTGCAGGTGGCGCTGACAAGGTATTGACTTGTCAATGCCTATGGATTGTAGGCTAGGGTTTAGTTAGAAGTAGAGGGCAAGTAGATCTCGAAGGTTTCAGCCGAAAAGTACTCGACGACTATGAAAACTAGGGTTTGCAGACAATGATTCGATTGATTCTTTGTCCCTCGACTCCCCCTTATATATGAGGTGGAGCCGAGGGATCCGTGCTATACAAGTTTACATAGTCCGGGACGGTTTCTAACTCATCCCGCCAGATCACAAACAACACTTCCTATTACAACTCTATCTTTCCTTAGTAAATCTTGGGCTCCCGAATCTTCTTATTCTTCGGGTATTGGGCTTCCGATAAACCCGGGTACCATCTTCGGCAGGCCCATTTGGGATGCCTATGTCGGTAGCCCCGAGATTTTGCTTGAATCGTAGAGTCGTGGAAAATCTCCATTGTTTATTTTTACTCGAAAGCTTTAACCTTTTATATTTCTTCACATAAAATTCTATATTGTACAGGGATACCTTTTGGTAATTGGGGCTAGTTCATCCGACGGATCAGGTACTAGTTAACCGCTCTAGTGGCAATCCGCAAAAACCTACTTCAAAATCACGTCCCCGGACATGATCTCGGGATACTTGGTGTAAACGTCGACAGTGCCGCTTAAGGTCTTACCATTACGTCGAGTCCCGGTCAAATTTATCGGGTACCTAACGCGTCCGTTAGGATTTTTCTTCGTATACGTTGATACGGATAAAAGTAGTGAAGCGCAGTCTTTAGCGATGCCACGCCCAGCGAAACGGATCTGGGGTCTTACCTTCGCAAATTTTGCGGCATTCGAAATTGATCGCAACTTCGGCGTTACGAGAATATATTGTCGAGTGCTTTTCCGGCTGTTGGAATGGCACATTTTATCGAGTCATATATGACTTATATTGTTCTCCCGATGGGAGTATATGTAGAGTTAATTATAACTCGAAATATACTCTCTTGTTTTTCTATTTTTGTTAATTTCATCGGGCACGCGAACAGCGTTCCCGATGGGAGTAGTTTCGAGGCTACAACCAAGAACTTGTGCTTGGTTGTAGGCTCAACATTTTAGTCCACCTTGTCGCTATATTTTCATTACTTCCCAATATGATCTCTTTCTTCTTCTCTCTTTTTTTATCTCTCGGGTGCGCGAACAGCGCTCCCGATGGGAGTAGCCCCCGAGGCTACAGCCAAGGACTTGTGCTTGGTTGTAGGCTCCCGCAATTTCTATATTTGTCATACTCGAAAATTTACTTTTTTCTGAAGTAGCCCCCGAGCATTTGGGCAAAAACTTGTATTTGATCAAAGGCTCCCGAAGTATTGAATAATTCTTTTACGTCGTCACTTTTCTTTTATTTTTCTTGTCGACATACTTCCCTTAATCAAATTTACTTCATCCTTCTCGAATAGTCGTGAGTTCTCTGCCCTGTGGGTCCATTGCTTCGACCATGTTGACACGTCGTGCAAGTGGGGGACACACGTCCTCCGCTTTTCCTGGCGCACGTACGGTAACGCCTATCTCAATAAAAATACTGTTTTGCCCTTGTGTCTAGAAGATCCATTCTCACCACACGATTTCTTCATCCAACGGCTGCTTTGCTTCACCCGATTCTTATATAAACCCTTCTTCAACCTCCGTTCATCCCCTTGCTTGCGCCGCCACTGTTCCTCTTCGCAAAACTTCCCTGCGCCCAACTCTCTCCAATCTTCCGTTCGCACATACATTGCTCTCGCCCACTACCGTTGATGCCACCGCGCACGCGTCGACTCGCCACGGCCACGCCGGAATCCAAGATGGCCGCCGAGGATCTTGAGTGGGAGAGATCCAAAATCTCCAATCAAGACATCAACACGCTGAAGAGGCTCGGCCTCATGACGAAGGAGGACGCCATCCGCTTTCCTAGCGAAGAAAGCTACCCCAAGCCTCCAATGGAGTATCGGGTTAGTTTTGTTGATCACTTGATCCGCGGCCTTTCAACCCCAATCCATGATTTCCTCCGCGGCCTTCTTTTCGTTTATGGGATTCAAGCGCACCAATTGACTCCCAATTCCATCCTTCACATTTCTATTTTTATCACACTTTGCGAATGCTTCCTCGGAATCCCTCCCAATTGGGCTCTGTGGAAGCGCATTTTCTGCCTCCGCCGTAATGGCTCCCACAACGTCACTTATAACATAGGTGGCGTTGTTATCTCTGTGTTCGGACTGATGTCGATTATTTCGACGTCAAGTTTCCTGATTCTGTCCAAGGATGGCGCAAAAAGTGGCTCTACATCCACGAAGAAAGCGCCAATTCTGTGGAGCACAACATAGTTCCTTTTGACGGAAGTGCCAAGATTCAGCGTCGCCGTTCCTGGGATGCCGAAGCTTACGAAGAAGAGAAAAAGGCGACAGAGGCGCTCATGGCTCGTATCCGTCATCTTCAAAACACTCGAGGCAAAGAGCTATCTCGGTGTCCAAATTATCGCCTACTTCCTTAGGATTAGAGTGCAGCCTCTTCGCTCGCAAAAATCCCCTTTGGACGTATTCTGGTGAAAATGACGCCAACAGAATCTCCAAGATCTTTACGTAAAGGACTTGGAAAAATTGGTTCGAAGAATTTCTCGATTAGGCAAGAAGGATCCTATTCCCTCCTCCTGTCGAGTGGAACCATACAGTGCTTCCAATCCTCTTCCCGAGGTATTTTCTCTTCTCGAAGTTCTATCTTGTTCGAATCTGTTCCTTGTATCTTATTGCGGTGGTATCTCACTTATTCTCTTTTGTCACTATTTCCTTGTAGAATCATCCTACTATGGCTTCCCTTCCTCCTCTTCCCGAGGATGGAGAGGTCGAAGAAAGAGCCGTTGTCGATGATGTCAACCAGAGACCCCTCTTTTGTGAATGAACCCAGATTCTCGAAAATCTGCGGGATCTACCGAGAAGGATGCTGCCTCCGAAGATACAACATCAGCGCAATCTCCTCCTCCTGCTGTTTCTCCGAAGAGCAAAAGGAAAAGGAGCAATGCCGAAGATTCCGGGACCTCGAAACCCGAAGAAAGCTGCTCCCGCACCTCGAAAAGCAGCTTATGATCCATACATCGAGAGTATCATCACTCGTAGGTTCCTTGCTCTTTTCCTTTTTTATTTGAAGAATTTTATCTTGCCTTGCTTTTATGCTGCCGCTATTTTGTCACAGTGATGATGAAGAAACACCAACTTTAGATGTGGCTGCTCGAACGAGCACGTCACATACTTTAGTTATTTCAGAAAAACCGGTTGAAGGGGAGGAATCGTCGCCTCCTCAACAAAATGTTGATACATCTACTCCTTCGAGCCCCCGTGCCCCTTCACCAAAAAGGGCACGGGTTGAAAAGATTGTTGATCCTGCCCTCGGTTGGGCGGTTCGTCGCCCCGCTCCTAGATGATGTAAGTTTGTCGACATCTATATTTTCTTTATTTTGTTTCTTCACATCTTTTTTTTTTTTTTTTTTATGCCGATGTTTCTCTTACCGTGTTCACGTTGAACAGCCTATGATCAAGGATCTTCTCCGCATCGGTTCCCAATTTATTGGGTACCGTGAATATGCTAATAGAGCCGAAGGTAACGACTTTCATACTTGTCGTTTTTCCTTAATTTGTCACTCCTGTTACTTGCCGCGATTTTTTGATCTTTCTTCTCTCTTTTTTCCATATCTCGACAGAGAAACTTGCAGAGGCTAACGAACGCGCCGACGCACCGGCTCAAAAACTTGAGCAAAGTGAGGCGGCTCGCAAGAAAGCTGAACTCGCCGCTAGCAAAGCCAAGGTCGAAGCCGATGAAGCTAAGGCGAAAGGCTGCCGGTGTCGAGGAACTGCAGAAGAAACTTGAGGATGCGACAGCTGCCTTGGATGAGCACAAAGCTGCACAAGCTTCTCGTGACGAAGGAATCCTCAAGCGTTTGAAGTCGCAAAGTCGACGTACTCGAGTAATATTATCAATCCCTTTTACTTTCTTGCACTTCCTGTTTCTTGGTTGTTGACTGATGTCTTGTCTCGTGTGGCAGCCCAAACAAACCAGGATTTTGATCTGGATAATCCTGTCAACGATCCTCTCCTTGACGCACTTTCTCTTACGGAGTTTCACGGGCGCGAAATTCGTGAAGGCGTGGCAAATGCTAATGCAGGATTGTCGGCGTTGTTCCCTTATTTCTTCCCGAAGAAAGAAGAACCCGCAACTTTCCTTAACCTCGCCAAGATGTTTAATGCTTCGGAAGACCTGGGATTGAAGATGCGTCAGAGAATATGAAGGTTGTCGTCGAGAGCATCTTTGTTGCCCTGGTTGCGACAGCCAACGGACGCTTGATTGGATGAAGGTTGGCGACACCGGTCGAGATAGAGCAATCAAGATGGAGGTCGCTGATCAAGGCGGCCAAGCCCAACACGAAGAAGATCTTGGCGTATCCGGGGATCAAGCCACTTCAACTCCTAGCTCCTCGAGGCCGGAGGTCTAGTTGCATGCCTCTGTTTTTCTTTCTGTTTCTTTTGCTTCTGTCGCCAAAGTAGTCATTTGGCGACACGTACTTTCTTAACTCCACTGTAATGCCCTTGTAATTATTCCAAGAGATTAATGAAGACTTCTATCTTTGCTTGTTATTTGATGTTGTCTTGTTTATTTTTCAGTTGATATTTGATAACTATACTCCATCTTCTGCTCCTTCCAATGTTTCGCCTTCTTCTTCCCGCGAGGAAAGCTTTTGGTGATACCGCTCCTGTCGACGATACCTTGTCGCAAGAACTGGATGAACTTCGGCAACAACTTCAGTATGCGAAGAAGCAAACACTTGTGATGATGGAGCAATCTCGTAAGTCATCTGAAGCCGAAAAAATTGCTCTTCAACAAGCTCGCGAGGCTGTAGCTGCTAAGGAAATTGCTGCTTCCGAGGCTGAAAAGGCGACTATTCGAGAAAATTTCATGCTCGAATTAATGAATGAAGCCAAAGGTGCAGATATGTCGGGTATGCCTGTTTCATCTGCCGATATCCTTTATCTGCATACTATTGTTTCTTTGAAGGTTTCCGTTTTTTTTTTGTTTTGATAGGTGCCTTTACTGATGCTGCTGCCGAGGAAGAGAGGGTGAATGCTAGGACAACCCTCCTTGTTAATCTCTCCTTGGACCATGGTTCTTTGTTTTGGGCTACCCCGGAAAGGACCCGCCAAATTGTCGATTTCAAGATCGCGCCTCTCAAACTCGTGATTTCCTCGACTTCGTACCAAGACCTTGTCCATGGTTTACAACTCCATGTTTCCTCGGAACGTCCAACCAAAAACTCTTCCTGAATTGATGGAAAGGTTCAAGGATGCTCGCAGTATCCATGATTTTGTCAAAGCTCAACTAGTAGCCGGCGCCGCATTTGCTCTTATCATGCTCCAAATCTGCCACTCGAAGCTTGACCTTACCCAGGTTGTCGAGAAGGTTCACCAAAAAGTAAAACGTCGGAGAGTTGGTGTTGACAGGATTAACACGAAGGTTACGCCTATAGCCGAAGAAATGATTGAGGACCTACTTCGGATGGATGCCGACTTTTTTGCCGATGGCCATTATGCCGATTTTCTTGGTGCTGCTCCTGAGGAAAACAGGGTTACGCTTGATGACATATTGAATCAAGACTAGTTAGTTTCTTCTTGTAGATATTTTTTCTTTGTAATCCACGACTATATTGTAAAGCAATCATTATATTCCTCTGTTTGTTTAGCCCCCGAGTGTTTCGGTGACTCTTTACTATATTTGTATACTTGCGAGGTTTTGAACCAAGGCATTTATATATTTAAGGCGAATATGAGCCCCCAAGCTTTTTATTGAGTACTATTTTGTATTTTTGTTGACTCACGAGGTATTTGAATACCAAGGCAAGTTTTTCCTTTTGTTGATGAACTATATTGAAATTCGTCGGAGCGAAGACTTTGGTCATGTCGATAAAGAAGAAAAGTTATATTGTCACTATCTTTATTATATTGCAGCACCGCGAGCCCGCCTCATTAAAAACCTTCTCCGGCCCCACTCGGTGCCCCGAAGAAGGAAAAGAGTGCGTCTGAAAACTCGCGGGCGTTTCAGTACATTGAAGCTTTACAAAGACTATATTTTGATTCTAGGCGTAAAAACGCCTAAGTTGCGCCACGTTCCAGGGGTTTGGCTCCTCCACCCCTGTCTTCTTGTCCTTTATTCTGTATGCTCCTCCTCCAATTACTTCCGTGACAATGTAAGGGCCAAGCCATGGTGACTCGAGTTTTTCATGACTTTTTTGCGTGAGCCGAAGAACTAGGTCTCCCACCTGAAAAGATCTTGGCCGCAAACGTCGACTGTGGTAATTCTTCAAATCCTGTTGATATTTGGTTACTCGAGATAATACTTCATCTCGAGCTTCATCAAGTGCGTCGACGTCGTCTTCTAGCACTCTTCTCGACGTTTCTTCATCATATTCAGCGACACGTGGAGAGTTGTGCTCTATCTCGATTGGTAGTACTTTCTCGCTCCATGAACCAGGAAAAACGGAGTTTCTGCGTTCTTGTGTTTGGTGTTGTTCGGATGCTCCACAACACGCTTGGTAGTTCTTCTGGCCATGTATGTCGAGCTTTTTCCAGTGGTCCTAATAAGCGCTTCTTGATACCATTGCAGATGATGCCATTGGCTTTCTCGACTTGCCCATTGGTTTGAGGATGTGCAACTGACGCAAAGTTCAGCTTAATACCCACCTCTTCGCAATAATCTTTGAATTCATGGGATGTGAAGTTGCTTTGCCGTTGTCTGTGACGATGCTTTGTGGGGCACTCCAAATCTGAAGACGAGGCCTTTTACGAATTTTACTGCGGATGCTCCATCTGGTGAATTTATCGGCTTCGCTTCTATCCACTTTGTAAACTTATCGACAGCTACTAGCATGTACTCCTTTCCTCCTGGCCAGGATTTGTGTAACTTACCCACCATATCAAGTCCCCATTGAGCAAAGGGCCAAGACAATGGTATTGGTGCTAACTCTGCTGGAGAGTGAGGTTTTGCGGCGAACCTTTGACATGCGTCGCAAGTTCTTACTATGTCCTTGGCGTCCTCGATTGCTGTCAACCAGTAGAATCCTGCCCGAAAAACCTTGGCTGCGATAGCTCGACTACTTGCGTGGTGGCCACATATTCCTTCGTGTACATCCTTCAGGATTATTCTTCCTTCTTCGGGTGTAACGCACCTTTGCAAAACGCCTGAAATACTTCGCTTATACAATTCTCCCTTGACCACCGTAAAAGCTTTGGAGCGTCGAATTACTCGCCTTGCTTCAACTGGATCATCGGGTATTTCTTTCCTCATGATGTATGATATGTACGGCTGCATCCACGGTATCTGTATCACCATGACCAAGTCCTGATCCTCTTCTTCGTCCTCTTGCTTTTCCTTGGCAGCCCCCGAGGGTTTCTTCTCCTTCTTTTTTGACTTTGTTGGCTTAGTGGATCTCTCTGTTATCTCTTCCCGTAATACACACAGCGGGATTGGAAGGCACTGTGACCCGATGTTTGCAAGAACGTCGGCTTCGTCGTTGCTCAACCTGCTAATATGATTTACTTCGCATCCATCGAATAACTTTTCAAGCTCGTTGTACACCTCCTTGTATGCCATCATGCTATCATTGATTGCATCACATTGGTTCATAACTTGCCGAGCCACCAACTCGTGAGTCGCCAAAGATTTTTAATCGAGTTGCTCCGCAGCTTTCGCCATCTTCATCCCGTGTATGAGAGCCTCATATTCTGCTTCATTGTTAGATGCGTTAAGGAACGTCATCCGGAGGATGTACTTCAATTTGTCGCCTTCAGGTGATATGAGTACTACTCCTGCGCCAGCTCCTTCTAGTCTCTTGGACCCATCAAAGTTCATGGTCCAAGTTCTCGATAAATCTGGTGGTCCTGTATTTTGCAACTCCATCCATTCTGCGATGAAGTCTGGCAGTATTTGCGACTTTATTGCTTTTCTTTTTTCATACGTGATGTCCCGAGGGGAAAGTTCTATTCCCCAAAGGGAGACACGACCCGTAGCTTCTGGGTTATTCAAGTATATTTGACAAGGGAGCTTCATTGACCACTATGATCGGGTGTGCTTTGAAAAATAGTGGCGCAATTTTCGTGCTGTCGTGAACACTCCATATGCTAGCTTTTGGTGCGAGGGTACCTTTGTTTTGAAGGTGACAAGACTTCGCTCACGAAGTATACCGTCGCTGCACTCCATGGATTTTTCCTTCTTCCTCTCTTTCGACAACTAATACCGTGCTAACCACTTGGGGCGTGGCTGCAATATACAAGCAGAGAGGTTCCTTTTCCTTTGGAGCCACCAGGATTGGTGGTGTCGAGATTTTTCGCTTCAGATCCTCGAAAGCTCTGTCGGCCTCTTCGTTCCACCGGAATTTATCTCCTTGTTTTATCGATTGCATAAAATGGTAACGCTTTTTCTCCTAACCTGGCGACGAACCTGCTCAAAGCTGCGACTCGCCCAGTTAGCTGCTGTATTTCTTTTAACTTTGTTGGCTTTCTCATTGTTACTATGGCTTGTATTTTGTCGGGATTTGCTTCAATCCCTCTTGCCGAAACTAGAAACCCCGAAGTTCTCCGCGGGACGCCAAAAGAACACTTCGTCGGGTTCAGCTTTGAGGCAGAATTTGTCGAGGTTGTCAAAAGTTTCTTTGAGATCCTCGATCAATGTTGTCCCCTTTTTTGATGTTATGACGACATCATCGATGTATACTTGCACGTTTTCCCGATCTGTGTTGCTAAACACTTCGCATCATCCTCGATATGTTGCTCCCGCATTTTTTAGACCAAAGGGCATTGTTTTGTAGCAAAACACGCCGTAAGGTGTAATAAACGCTGTCTTGGCTTCATCATCTTCTTTTAATCTGATCTGGTTATAACCAGAGTATGCATCCAAGAAGGAAAGACGTTCGCAACCTGCCGTGGAGTCGATAATTTGATCGATCCTTGGGAGGGGAAAGTGATCCTTAGGACAATGTTTATTGAGACACGTGAAGTCGACGCACATGCGAAGGACTGTCGTGTTTTTCTTCGGCACCATCAACTGGGTTAGCTACCCATGTGGCTTCGTAGATATTTCTCTCGATAAAACCAGCTTCTTCGAGTCGATTTATTTCTGAAAGCATGGCTTTGCGGTTTGGTTCCGAAAAACGCCGCAAAGGTTGTCTGATTGGTTTATTTGTTGGATCCAAATTTAGGTGGTGCTCGGCAAGTTCCCTGGTACTCCTGGCATGTCAGCTGGACACCATGCAAAGATTTTCCGCTTCTCACGGAGGAACTTGACGAGCGCGCTTTCCTATGCGATATCCATATCGTTTGCGATAGATGTCGTCTTTTGGATCTGTCGGGTGAATCTGCACCTCCTTAGAATTTTTCTCTCGTGTTGAAAGTTGATTCTTTATTTGGCCTTCCAAATGTCGTGGCAAGACGTCGTAATCAGTCATGCTTTTTGACGCCAAGTACTCGGCTTGCATCCCGAAAGTTTCGCCAACCCGTGAAAATCCTTGTCGCACTTATCGGCTAAGGCAAAGCTTCCCTTGACCGTGATTGGTCCTCTTGGTCCGGGCAACCTCCACAACAGGTATGTATAGTGTGGTACTGCCATAAATCTAGCATATGCTGGTCGTCCCTTGTTTGCGTGGTATTGTGATGGAAAATCCACGACTTCAAATTCGAGCTTCTCGATTCTATAATTTTCTCGGGTCCCAAATTGAACATCGAGATTGATTTTTCCCAATGGATAACTTGGTTTCTCTGGTGTAATGCCGTGGAACCTTGTGTCTCGTTGGTTTCAAGTTTGCTAAGGATATGTTCATCTTCCTCAATGTATCTGCATACATGAGGTTCAAGCCGCTGCCGCCGTCTATGAACACTCGAGAGACATCAAATCCTGCGATAATGGCGAGAATAAGTGCTGACTGCCCTGGTCGAGGAACTTGCTGCGGATGATCTGCTATTGTGAAGCCGATATCTTGTCCTGACCAATTAAGGTACTCAACTGTTGGTGGAGGCATTTTCTCTGCCATAAACACCTGTCGTGAGATTACTTTTTGAGCTCTATTGGACGGCCTTCCCTTCTGAATCATCAACACTGCTCCGTTGGAATTAGGATCAACATAGGGTGGTGGTGCAAAGCCGCCGCTATTCTTAGCTGGTGTCGATTGTCCTCTGTACTCGCGGGAGGTGCCGGGAGCTGAACCTCGCTCCTAGGCTCCCGAGGGTTTCTCTGTGCTGCTCGAGCGTGAGCAGTTTCTCGCGTATCCGAACATTGCCTGAAAATTTCGACGGTCTTTCTCGCAGTGCCCGACTGTCTTTTCCCGTTCTTTGTCGAGGAAGAAGTGCATCCTGCACGGTCCGTTCAGCATTTCCTCGGGGGACACGAAAGGTCTTGGAAACCTCGGCCCACTATTTTGCCTGTTGCGTGAATCATCCCTACTATCACCTCGCTGTTCACTGCTTCTCTGGTAATCATCTCTGTTGCCTCCTGTATTTGTCCGAAACCCTGCCGAAATTTGTCCTGGGGCGTCGTAGTTCTGGTACGTCCGAGGAAATCTTCGCCTCGGTTGATAGTTTCGACCACGGTCCTCCTCTGGCGACCTGTGTCGTTTGTTGTGGACAGCGTCTTCTCCATCTGCCCATTTATTTGCTATCTCCATTAACGCGGATACTGTCCTTGGATTGGTCCTTCCCAAATCCTCGACAAAGTCTCCACGCCTGACTCTGCGACAAACGCATCTATTGCTCTCTCGTCGGATATGTTTTCTGCCGAGTTTTTGATGATATTCCACCTCTGGATGTACTTTCTCATTGGCTCATCTGGCTTTTGTCGACACGCTCTCAACTCCTCTAACGATGCGGGTTTTTTGCACGTGGATCTGAAGTTCTTGACGAACACGTCCTCGAAACTTTCCCACTGTCGATGGATCCCGGAGCGAGTTTCTTTATCCATGATCGTGCGGCACCACTCAGGTGCACCTGGATGCTTTGCATGGCTGTTGCCCTAGTTCCTCCTGTCAGCTTCACCGTCTCCAGATAGTCGACTAGCCAATCCTCTGGATCTTGAAGGCCGTCGAATTTCTTGAAATTATCGGGTAACTTGAATCCTGAGGGGACTCGCGTTTTTCGGACTCTCCTCGTGAAGCATGGTAAGCCGCACATATCTTCGTCGTTAAGTTCTGGGGATTGCCGATGATCCCTTCGCTTTGCCGCGCTGTCGACTCTTGCTTGTGCTTTGCGTGTCTCTTGCTCCACTTGGCCCTTCAGTCTTGCCGCTGTCTTCTGCTGCGGGTCGCGGACTATTTTGCCTTGCCACTCCTTCGGGAGGCGTTGATATAAACGCTGTCCCCATAGCTCCAACTCCTGCTACCGCCATATTGTACAGTGTTTCCCTTGGGTCACCCGGAGGTGGTTTAGATGCAAGGATAAAAGCATGTGTCGCCATATACCCAGCCTCTGGTGTCTTAGGGATGATGTTTCCTCTTGTATCTATCGACATAAAGGACATGTCGAGGTTTTGAACCAAGTGCTCTCTTTCCGCTTCGGGTATGTGTTGCAGTCTTGACCTTGCTCTGTTCCGCGCCTCCCGATGGCTATCACCCGTAGTTCTAGATTGTCGACTTAGATCTGCCCTTCTCCTGCCGGATGCGTAAGCTGCCTCCTTTCTCTGTTCAACTCAGGTATCTGCCTGTTTTCCAATTCCCTGGCAGCTCGTGCGAGCCTATATTGATATGCTTGCAATTCTTACGGTGTGGCTGTGGTAGCCATTGGTTACGTGCCGTTCATAGCTCTCGCAGCTCGTCCCACGCTGCTTGTGAAAGTTGAACTCTATCTCGCGGCTCGGCCCGACGTATTTGTTGCCCAAGCCTTGTCGCAGATTGGAGGGATCGACGTATGGATTTCCCAAACTGTCGAAAGCCTCAGATGTCTCTTCTTGATTTTCAATGGCGTAAATCTGATGATACTTTGTACTCAGATCTATGTTGGGTTTGGTGACATCGTCGTTGAGATTGATGAAGACCTTGCCCACTGTCAAAGATTTGTCGATGAAGTCGTGAATCGTCGACATTGCTTGAACCATCGCTTATATATGAATCCAGATGACTCAAACGACATGTCGTTGAAGATCTTGGCGAGTTTCTCTCTTGCTCTGATGCTGACGTAGCGTGTCGCCGAGGTTTCTTCTTCTCCTGATTCGTTTGACGATGTATAGCTTGAAAAATCGGAATCGGCCACTGATGATTCCGACGAAATCGGAATCTCGACACGATACGATCCTTCCTTCTCGACGCGAAAGTGGAACCTTCCGAACGTCATCTCCATGGGCTCCGCCAGATACGCATATGCATCCAAACGGGATGGTGGGTGAGGAACAAAATCGACAAGACCAGTAGCGATCTGTTTACCTCGATCCATTGTGTTGCTTGCGGTTGACGATGTCGAAGATCTTGAGCGTGCCATCGAGATCAGCTCCTTACGCCTCTAATTCCCACAGACGGCGCCAATTGACAAGGTATTGACTTGTCAATGCCTATGGATTGTAGGCTAGGGTTTAGTTAGAAGTAGAGGGCAAGTAGATCTCGAAGGTTTCAGCCGAAAAGTACTCGACGACTATGAAAACTAGGGTTTGCAGACAATGATTCGATTGATTCTTTGTCCCTCGACTCCCCCTTATATATGAGGTGGAGCCGAGGGATCCGTGCTATACAAGTTTACATAGTCCGGGACGGTTTCTAACTCATCCCGCCAGATCACAAACAACACTTCCTATTACAACTCTATCTTTCCTTAGTAAATCTTGGGCTCCCGAATCTTCTTATTCTTCGGGTATTGGGCTTCCAGTAAACCCCGGGTACCATCTTCGGCAGGCCCATTTGGGATGCCTATGTCAGGCGCGCCCTAGATATTTGGGTGCGCCACCTGGGCTCTGTTGGAGATATGCCCAAGAGGCAATAATAAAGTGGTTATTACAATTTATCTTTATGTTTATGATAAATGTTTGCATATCATGCTACAATTGTATTAACCGAAACATTGATACATGTGTGTTATGTAAACAACAAGGAGTCCCTAGTAAGCCTCTTGTATAACTAGCTTGTTGATTAATAGATGATCATGGTTTCGTGATCATGAACATTGGATGTTATTAATAACAAGGTTATGTCACTAGGTGAATGATATAATGGACACACACCCAAATAAGCGTAGCATAAGATCACGTCATTAAGTTTAGTTTGCTATAAACTTTCGATACATAGTTACCTAGTCCTTCGACCATGAGATCATGTAAATCACTTATACCGGAAGGGTACTTTGATTACATCAAACGCCACTGCGTAAATGGGTGTTTATAAAGGTGGGATTAAGTATTCGGAAAGTATGAGTTGAGGCATATGGATCAAGAGTGGGATTTGTCCATCCCGATGACGGATAGATATACTTTGGGCCCTCTCGGTGGAATGTCGTATGATTAGCTTGCAAGCATGTGAATAGTTCACAAGAGATGATATGCCACGGTAGGAGTAAAGAGTACTTATCGGAGACGAGGTTGAACAAGGTATGGAGATACCGATGATCAAACCTCGGACAAGTAAAATATCGCGAGACAAAGGGAATTGGTATCGTATGTAAATGGTTCAATCGATCACTAAGTTATCATTGAATATGTGGGAGCCATTATGGATCTCCAGATCCCGCTATTGGTTATTGGTCGGAGAGGAGTCTCGACCATGTCTACATAGTTCACGAACCGTAGTGTGACACAGTTAAGGTTTGATGTCGTTTTAAGTAGATATGGAATATGGAATGGACTTCGAATTTTGTTCGGAGTCTCGGATGGGATCCAGGACATCACGAGGAGGTCCGGAATGGTTCGGAGAATAAGATTCATATATAGGAAATCACTTTCCATGTTTGGAAATGATCCGGTGCATTTATGGAAGGCGCTAGAATGTTCTAGAACCTTCTGGGAGAAATCACCATGGAAGGTGGAGTCCTGGTTGGGCTCCACCAACCCTAACCAGCAAACCAAGTGGGAGGGTGGAGTCCATGGTGGACTCCACCTCCTTGGCCGGCCAACAAGGGCGGAAGGGGAGAGTCCCCGTCCCTCTAGGTTTCGTCCATATGGCAGTTTTTGAATTGGGGTCTTATTCAGATCTTTGGGCAAACCCTTGGGTGTTCCACCTATATAATGAGGAGGAGAGGGAGGGGGCAGCCTACATGTTGGCCGCACCACCTAGGGCCCCCCATGGCCGGCGCCTGATGCGTGTAGTTGACACGTCCGTTGGGAACCCCAAGAGGAAGGTGTGATGCGCACAGCGGCAAGTTTCCCTCAGTAAGAAACCAAGGTTTAATCGAACCAGTAGGAGTCAAGAAGCACGTTGAAGGTTGATGGCGGCGGGATGTAGTGCGGCGCAACACCAGAGATTCCGGCGCCAACGTGGAACCTGCACAACACAACCAAAGTACTTTGCCCCAACGAAACAGTGAGGTTGTCAATCTCACCGACTTGCTGTAACAAAGGATTAGATGTATAGTGTGGATGATGATTGTTTGCAGAAAATAGTAGAACAGTATTGCAGTAGATTGTATTTCAGTAAAGAGAACTGGACCGGGGTCCACAGTTCACTAGAGGTGTCTCTCCCATAAGATAAACAGCATGTTGGGTGAACAAATTACAGTTGGGCAATTGACAAATAAAGAGGGCATGACCATGCACATACATATTATGATGAGTATTGTGAGATTTAATTGGGCATTACGACAAAGTACATAGACCGCTATCCAGCATGCATCTATGCCTAAAAAGTCCACCTTCAGGTTATCATCCGAACCCCCTCCAGTATTAAGTTGCTAACAACAGACAATTGCATTAAGTATTGCGCGTAATGTAATCAGTAACTACATCCTTGAACATAGCACCAATGTTTTATCCCTAGTGGCAACAGCACATCCACAACCTTAGAACTTTCTCACACCGTCCCTGCATATCAATGGAGGCATGAACCCACTATCGAGCATAAATACTCCCTCTTGGAGTTACAAGCATCTACTTGGCCAGAGCATCTACTAGTAACGGAGAGCATGCAAGATCATAAACAACACATAGACATAACTTTGATAATCAACATAACAAGTATTCTCTATTCATCGGATCCCAACAAACGCAACATATAGAATTACAGATAGATGATCTTGATCATGTTAGGCAGCTCACAAGATCCGACAATGAAGCACAACGGGGAGAAGACAACCATCTAGCTACTGCTATGGACCCATAGTCCAGGGGTAGACTACTCACACATCACTCCGGAGGCGACCATGGCGGCGTAGAGTCCTCCGGGAGATGAATCCCCTCTCCGGCAGGGTGCCGGAGGAGATCTCCAGAATCCCCCGAGATGGGATTGGCGGCGGCGGCGTCTCAGTAAGGTTTTCCGTATCGTGGCTCTCGGTACTGGGGGTTTCGCGACGGAGGCTATTTGTAGGCGGAAGGGCAGGTCAGGAAGGGGCGCGAGGGGCCCACACCCTAGGTCGGCGCGGAACAAGGGGCAGGCCGCGCCGCCCTATGGTTTGGGCGCCTCGTGGCCCCACTTCGTCTCCTCTTCGGTCTTCTGGAAGCTTCGTGGCAAAATAGGACCCTGGGCGTTGATTTCGTCCAATTCCGAGAATATTTCTTTACTAGGATTTCTGAAACCAAAAACAGCAGAAAACAGCAACTGGCACTTCGGCATCTTGTTAATAGGTTAGTTCCAGAAAATGCACGAATATGACATAAAGTGTGCATAAAACATGTAGATATCATCAATAATGTGGCATGGAACATAAGAAATTATCGATACGTTGGAGACGTATCAGCATCCCCAAGCTTAGTTTTTGCTCGTCCCGAGCAGGTAAACGATAACAAAGATAATTTCTGGAGTGACATGCCATCATAAACTTGATCATATTGTAAACATATGTAATGAATGCAGCGATCAAAACAATGTATATGACATGAGTAAACAAGTGAATCATACAGCAAAGACTTTTCATGAGTAATACTTCAAGACAAGCATCAATAAGTCTTGCATAAGAGTTAACTCATAAAGCAATAATTCAAAGTAAAGGTATTGAAGCAACACAAAGGAAGATGAAGTTTCAGCGGTTGCTTTCAACTTGTAACATGTATATCTCATGGATAGTTGTCAATGCAAAGCAATATAACAAATGCAATATGCAAGTATGTAGGAATCAATGCACAGTTCACACAAGTGTTTGCTTCTTGAGATGGAGAGAAATAGGTGAACTGACTCAACAATGAAAGTAAAAGAATGGTCCTTCAAAGAGGAAAGCATCGATTGCTATATTTGTGCTAGAGCTTTGATTTTGAAAACATGAAACAATTTTGTCAACGGTAGTAATAAAGCATATGTATCATGTAAATTATATCTCACAAGTTGCAAGCCTCATGCATAGTATACTAATAGTGTCCGCACCTTGTCCTAATTAGCTTGGACTACCGGATCATCGCAATGCACATGTTTTAACCAAGTGTCACAATGGGGTACCTCTATGCCGCCTGTACAAAGGTCTAAGGAGAAAGCTCGCATTGGATTTCTCGCTATTGATTATTCTCAACTTAGACATCCATACCGGGACAACATAGACAACAGATAATGGACTCCTCTTTTATGCATAAGCATGTGGCAACAATTAGTGTTCTCATATGAGATTGAGGATATATGTCCAAAACTGAAACTTCCACCATGAATCATGGCTTTAGTTAGCGGCCCATTGTTCTTCTCTAACAATATGTATGCTCCAACCATTAAGGTGGTAGATCTCTCTTACTTCAGACAAGACGGACATGCATAGCAACTCACATGAAATTCAACAAAAGAATAGTTGATAGCGTCCCCAGAAACATGGTTATCGCACAACAAGCAACTTAATAAGAGATAAAGTGCATAAGTACATATTCAATACCACAATAGTTTTTAAGCTATTTGTCCCATGAGCTATATATTGCAAAGGTGAATGATGGAATTTTAAAGGTAGCACTCAAGCAATTTACTTTGGAATGGCGGAGAAATACCATGTAGTAGGTAGGTATGGTGGACACAAATGGCATAGTGGTTGGCTCAAGGATTTTGGATGCATGAGAAGTATTCCCTCTCGATACAAGGTTTAGGCTAGCAAGGTTATTTGAAACAAACACAAGGATGAAGCGGTGCAGCAAAACTCACATAAAAGACATATTGAAAACATTATAAGACTCTACACCGTCTTCCTTGTTGTTCAAACTCAATACTAGAAATTATCTAGACCTTAGAGAGACCAAATATGCAAACCAAATTTAGCATGCTCTATGTATTTCTTCATTAATGGGTGCAAAGCATATGATACAAGAGCTTAAACATGAGCACAACAATTGCCAAGTATCACATTACCCAAGACATTTATAGCAATTACTACATGTATCATTTTCCAATTCCAACCATATAACAATTTAACGAAGAGGAAACTTCGCCATGAATATTATGAGCTAAGAACACATGTGTTCATACGAACCAGCGGAGCGTGTCTCTCTCCCACACAAGCATGATGTAATCCAATTTATTCAAACACAAACAAAAACAAAAACAAACAGACGCTCCAAGTAAAGTACATAAGATGTGATGGAATAAAAATATAGTTTCAGGGGAGGAACCTGATAATGTTGTCGATGAAGAAGGGGATGCCTTGGGCATCCCCAAGCTTAGATGCTTGAGTCTTCTTGAAATATGCAGGGATGAACCACCGGGGCATCCCCAAGCTTAGACTTTTCACTCTTCTTGATCGTAGTATATCATCCTCCTCTCTTGACCCTTGAAAACTTCCTCCACACTAAACTCGAAACAAACTCATTAGAGGGTTAGTGCATAATCAAAAACTCACATGTTCAGAGGTGACACAATCATTCTTAACACTTATGGACATTGCCCAAAGCTACTGGAAGGTAATGGAAGAAAGAAATCCACCCAACACAGCGAAAGAAGCAATGCGAAATAAAAGGCAGAATCTGTCAAAACAGAACAGTCCGTAAAGACGAATTTTAAAATGGCACCAGACTTGCTCAGATGAAAATGCCCAAATTGAATGAAAGTTGCATACATATCTGAGGATCACGCACGTAAATTGGCATATTTTTATGAGCTACCTACAGGGAGGCAGGTCGGAATTCGTGACAGCAAAGAAATCTGAAACTGCGCAGTAATCCAAATCTAGTATGAACTTTACTATCAACGACTTTACTTGGCACAACAAAACACAAAACTAAGATAATGAGAGGTTGCTACAGTAGTAAACAACTTCCAAGACACAAATATAAAACAAAGTACTGTAGCAAAATAACACATGGGTTATCTCCCAAGAAGTTCTTTCTTTATAGCCATTAAGATGGGCTCAGCAGTTTTAATGATGCACTCGCAAGAAATAGTATTTGAAGCAAAAGAGAGCATCAAGAGGCAAATTAAAAACACATTTAAGCCTAACATGCTTCCTATGCATAGGAATCTTGTAAATAAACAAGTTCATGAGGAGCAAAGTAACAAGCATAGGAAGATAAAACAAGTGTAGCTTCAAAAATTTCAGCACATAGAGAGGCATTTTAGTAACATGAAAATTTCTACAACCATATTTTCCTCTCTCATAATAATTTTCAGAGGCATCATGAACAAACTCAACAATATAAGTATCACATAAAGCATTCTTATTCGCATGCATAAAAGTATCATTACTCTCCACATAAGCATAATCAATTTTATTAGTTGTAGTGGGAGCAAATTCAACAAAGTAGCTATCATTATTATTCTCATTATCAAATATAGGAGGATTCAACTTGGGGAGGATAACACAAAAAAAATTCATGCCATGGCTACTGAAAGATATAGGAGGAATGCTATAGCTATGCTTAGAGATGTAGATGGGAATGAAGTGACTGATCATGATAGTATGGCAGGTTTGTTTTGGAGGGAGTATAAGGAAAGGATGGGCAGATCTGAGTCCATTTCCATGCAATTTGATTTGGAGAGAATTCTGCATAGAGTGGATGGTTTGCAGGAATTAACTAGACCCTTTGAAGAGGCAGAGATGGATGAAATAATTAAGCACATGCCAGCAGATAGGGCTCCTGGGCCTGATGGTTTTAATGGTTTGTTCTTAAAGAAATGTTGGCCTATAGTGAAGCATGACTTTTACAAGCTAGCTGCTGATTTTTATGATGAGACTATTCAGCTAAAGAATATTAATGGCTCTTTCATCACCTTGGTACCTAAGAAACCTGTCCCAGTACAGGTCAATGATTTCAGACCTATCTCTTTGACTAGTGTGTGTGTGAAGTTTCTTACAAAGCTAGCTGAAAATAGACTCCAAGATAAAATCCTTTCTTGTATACATAAGAATCAATATGGCTTCTTGAGGGGTAGGTCCATTCAAGATTGTTTGGCTTGGTCTTTTGAGTATCTCTTTTTATGCCATGCCTCTAAGAAACCAATCATATTGCTCAAGTTGGATTTTGCTAAAGCCTTTGATACTATTGAGCATGAGGCTATTTTGCAAGTTATGAGGTATAAAGGTTTTAATGATAAATGGATAAATTGGGCTAGAATCATCTTATCCACTGGTACATCTTCTATTTTATTGAATGGTATACCTGGGAAACAGTTTGAGTGCAAAAGGGGAGTCAGGCAGGGGGATCCAATATCACCTTTGTTTTATCTCTTTGGGTCGGATCTATTGCAGTCTGTGCTGAATGACTTGGTACAGCAAGGGTTATTATCACTGCCTATTTCTACTAATGACCCAGACTTCCCTATTGTTCAATATGCTGATGATACTTTGCTTGTCTTGCCTGCTGATAAGGATCAGTTGTTGCTCATAAAGGATACTTTGAGAAAGTTCTCATTATCAACTGGGTTAAAAATCAACTTTGACAAGTCTCAGATGCTACCAATTAATGTCCCAGAGGAGTTACTCCAGGAATTGGTGGATATTTTTCAATGTCAGGTGGGTAAAATGCCTTTTACTTACTTGGGCTTACCTGTTGGGACTACTAGACCAACAATCACTGAATTGTCACCTTTGGTGTGTCGTCTTGAGAGGAAGTTAACATCCAGCTCTAGTTTTTTGTCTCAAGGGGCACGTTTGCAGCTGATCAACTCTGCTTTGTCATCTATGCCATTGCATTTTCTGTGCTCCTTGCAGTTGCCTATTGGGCTGACTAATCAATTGGATAGAATTTTAAGACAATGTCTGTGGAGAGATAAGGATGGTATGCCAAAACAGTCTTTGGCTGCATGGGAATTGGTATGTAAACCTAAATTGAAAGGAGGATTGGGGATTGTCAACTTCCAAAAACAGAATGCTGCATTACTCATTAAATTCTTGGATAAGTTCTATAATAGGAAGGAATTGCCTTGGGTTGAGTTGGTATGGTTTGCACACTATCAAGGTAAGGTGCCCCATGAGGAAAAATTGTGTGGTTCCTTTTGGTGGAGAGATGTCATGAAGCAGGTTGATAATTTTAGAGGGGTAGCAGCTATTATTCATGGTAAAGGTGATACTTTATTGTTCTGGTCTGATAATTGGAGGGTTAATGGTTCATCATTGCCTTTATGTCAAAGATATCCCAGACTGTTCTCTTATGCCCTCTCCCCAAATGCTTCTTTGGTGGATATGTATCATGAGGAGGATTTGGAGTCAAGGTTCTACTGGCCTTTGTCTATTCAAGCTTACCAGGAGTTGGGGGAGGTCAAGCAAATTTTGCAGGACAATCCTTTGACACAACACAATGATCAGTGGGTTTATATTTGGGGAGAGCATTATGCTTCGGCTAGATTCTACAAGCACATTCATGATCACATACAGGTGCCTAGTGTGTATAAATGGCTTTGGAAATCATGTTGTATCATGAAGCACAAGGTGTTTGCCTGGCTGCTGCTATCAGATAGGTTAAATACAAGGGACTTGTTAAAGAGAAGGCATTGGCAGGTCACTGAGGATGAGCATTGTGTACTTTGTCCTGGTAGGAATTATGAAGATCGTATCCATCTGTTCTTTGAGTGTAACTTCAGCAGAAGAATATGGAACTATCTACAGATTGAGTGGGTGGGTACTGATGACTTGCAGCAGGTCTTGAATGGTGCAAGGAAGAGTTTTGCTAAGCCTTTTTTCATGGAAGTAGTCATATTGGCTTGTTGGCACATCTGGTTACTTAGAAATGGGAAGATCTTCAGTGCTGAGGTTCACTCTTTCACTAAGTGGAAGGGGAAGTTTATTCATGACATCTCTTTGTTGCAATATCGGATTAAAAAGAAGCATAAGGATAGTTTGTTAGACTGGATTAGGTCTCTGTCTTAGAGCCTTTTTTCCTCTGTTGTACATAGTTTTTATTTTGGTGTATGTACATAACTTTCTTTAATTTGGAGTATTAAATTGCTGTGGGGCTGTTGCCTCACAGTCCTGGGTTTCAAAAAAAAAATATAGGAGGCATATTGTAATCATAATCAAATTTATCCTCCATAACAGGCGGTACTAAAAGACCAATATCATTATCATAAATAGGAGGCAAAATATCATCAAAGAAAATTTTCTCCTCAATGCTTGGGGGACTAAAAAGATCATGAAAACCAGCTTCCCCAAGCTTAGAACTTTCTATATCATTATCAACAATGGTGTTCAAAGCGTTCATACTAATATTACTACCAGCATGCAAATAGGATTCCATAGGTTTTTTAATTTTCGCATCAAACAATCCATGTTTTAAATCAGGAAATAGAAATAGAAGCTCATTCTTGTCCATTATGCCAAACTAGTGTAAACAAGAAACAAAAAGTTGCAATTGCAGGATCTAAAGGAAATAGCTTCGAGTACTTACAACGGCGAAAATAGCTTAGTAGCCGAGATCCGGAGTGTGAGTACCTTTTACCTTTCCTCCCCGGCAACGGCGCCAGAAATTTGCTTGATGCGTGTAGTTGACACGTCCGTTGGGAACCCCAAGAGGAAGGTGTGATGCGCACAGCGGCAAGTTTCCCTCAGTAAGAAACCAAGGTTTAATCGAACCAGTAGGAGTCAAGAAGCACGTTGAAGGTTGATGGCGGCGGGATGTAGTGCGGCGCAACACCAGAGATTCCGGCGCCAACGTGGAACCTGCACAACACAACCAAAGTACTTTGCCCCAACGAAACAGTGAGGTTGTCAATCTCACCGACTTGCTGTAACAAAGGATTAGATGTATAGTGTGGATGATGATTGTTTGCAGAAAACAGTAGAACAATATTGCGATGGGTGTATTTCAGTAAAGAGAATTGGACCGGGGTCCACAGTTCACTAGAGGTGTCTCTCCCATAAGATAAACAGCATGTTGGGTGAACAAATTACAGTTGGGCAATTGACAAATAAAGAGGGCATGACCATGCACATACATATTATGATGAGTATTGTGAGATTTAATTGGGCATTACGACAAAGTACATAGACCGCTATCCAGCATGCATCTATGCCTAAAAAGTCCACCTTCAGGTTATCATCCGAACCCCCTCCAGTATTAAGTTGCTAACAACAGACAATTGCATTAAGTATTGCGCGTAATGTAATCAGTAACTACATCCTTGAACATAGCACCAATGTTTTATCCCTAGTGGCAACAGCACATCCACAACCTTAGAACTTTCTGTCACTGTCCCAGATATCAATGGAGGCATGAACCCACTATCGAGCATAAATACTCCCTCTTGGAGTTACAAGCATCTACTTGGCCAGAGCATCTACTAGTAACAGAGAGCATGCAAGATCATAAACAACACATAGACATAACTTTGATAATCAACATAACAAGTATTCTCTATTCATCGGATCCCAACAAACGCAACATATAGAATTACAGATAGATGATCTTGATCATGTTAGGCAGCTCACAAGATCCGACAATGAAGCACAACGGGGAGAAGACAACCATCTAGCTACTGCTATGGACCTATAGTCCAGGGGTAGACTACTCACACATCACTCCGGAGGCGACCATGGCGGCGTAGAGTCCTCCGGGAGATGAATCCCCTCTCTGGCAGGGTGCCGGAGGAGATCTCCAGAATCCCCCGAGATGGGATTGGCGGCGGCGGCGTCTCAGTAAGGTTTTCCGTATCGTGGCTCTCGGTACTGGGGGTTTCGCGACGGAGGCTATTTGTAGGCGGAAGGGCAGGTCAGGAAGGGGCGCGAGGGGCCCACACCCTAGGTCGGCGCGGCCAAGGGGCAGGCCGCGCCGCCCTATGGTTTGGGCGCCTCGTGGCCCCACTTCGTCTCCTCTTCGGTCTTCTGGAAGCTTCGCGGCAAAATAGGACCCTGGGCGTTGATTTCGTCCAATTCCGAGAATATTTCTTTACTAGGATTTCTGAAACCAAAAACAGCAGAAAACAGCAACTGGCACTTCGGCATCTTGTTAATAGGTTAGTTCCAGAAAATGCACGAATATGACATAAAGTGTGCATAAAACATGTAGATATCATCAATAATGTGGCATGGAACATAAGAAATTATCGATACGTCGGAGACGTATCAGCGCCCAAGAGAGCCCCTCTCCCAAACCCTAGTACCACAACCTCCTCCACCTCTCTCCCGTAGCGCTTACGGTGAAGCCCTGCCAGAGATCTCCACCACCACCGTCACCACGCCGTCGTGCTGGCGGGATTCCGAGGAGGATCTACTACATCTGCTGCTCGCTGAAACGGGGAGAAGGACATCGTCATCAACATCGAACGTGTGACCGAGTACGGAGGTGCTGTCCGACTGTGGCACCGTCAAGATCTTCTACGCGCTTTCGAAAGCGGCAAGTGATCGACTACAGCAACAACGAGATCTAATCTCGTAGGCTTTGGAAATCGTCGAGGGTTAGTGTCATGATCTTCTCGTTGCTACCATCTTCTAGATTGGATCTTGGCTTGTTATTCATTCTTTCGGTAGGAAATTTTTTGTTTTCTATGCTATGAATCCCATCAGTGGTATCAGAGCCAGGTTTATGCATAGATTGGTTGCACGAGTAGAACACAATGGTTTTGTGGCGTTGATGCTTTTGTTGTCTTTAGTTGGTGTACTTTGCATCTTGCGGGATGGTGGGATGAAGCGGCCCGGGCTAACTTTACATGACCGTGTTCATGAGACTTGCTCCACGCTCGACATGCAACTTGTATTGCATAAGCAGCTTTGCGGGTGTCTGTCTCTCTCACCATAGTGAAGATTCAATCTACTCTTTCTATTGACAACACTAGTATCACCGTTGTGGTTCATGTTCGTAGGTAGATTGGATCTTGCTCGAAAACCCTAAACCACGTAAAATATGCAAACCAAATTAGAGGCATCTAACTTGTTTTTGCAGGGTTTTGTGATGTGACATGGCCATGATGTGATGATGAATATGTATGAGATGATCATTATTGTATTGTGGCAACCGGCAGGAGCCTTATGGTTGTCTTTATATTTCATGTAGTAGTGTTATTTCAAAGTAGTTGTAATAGTTGCTACATGTGGTGAACAACCATGAAGACGGCGCCATGGACCTTGACGCTACGCCGATAATGATGGAGATCATGCCCGTTGATGATGGAGATCATGTCCGTGCTTTGGAGATGAAGATCAAAGGCGCAAAGACTAAAGGGCCATATCATATCACATATGAATTGCATGTGATGTTAATCCTTTATGCATCTTATCTTGCTTAGATCACGACGGTAGCATTATAAGATGATCCCTCACATTAATATCAAGATAATAAAGTGTTCTCCCCTTGTATGCACCGTTTCTACAGTTCATCGTTTTGAAGCATCTCGTGATGATCGGATGTGATCGATTCTACGTTCACATACAACGGGTGTAAGCCATGTTGCACACGCAGAAATACTTGGGTTTGCTTGAAGAGCCTAGCATGTACAGACATGGCCTCGGAACACAGGAAACCGAAAGGTTGAACACGAGTCATATGGATGATATGATCAACATGTTGATGTTCACCATTGAAGCTACATCATCTCACGTGATGATCGGTTTTGGTGTAGTGGATATGGATCGTGTACCACTAAACAACTATGAGGGAT